>NW_003546462.1:48996-56458 GCF_000090795.2 Amphimedon queenslandica | reverse complement strand
GGACTTTCCTATGGATTCAAGTAAGTGTTTGAGCCCAGCGACTTTCCATTCCTCTGCTCCTTTAACTGGTAAACAAGGTCTCTATCTTGGATGCATCGCCATTGACATTGCACATAATAATGCGCTTCTGCTCCATTGACCGTAATTTCTAATTATTCAAATCAGAGTAATGAATATGCCCCATTCAATAAAATATGCTATAAACAGTGATCTATTAATTTAATGGTATTTTTAAATCATGGCATCTCCTTAAATGGCCGTAATTCGATAAATTGAAGTTGCAATCGACTCAAACTTTCTACACAGCATAAGGACATCAATATGTATCAGAAAATGTAATAAAAATTGGGGGTCAGTTCATAGCCATTTCTATGCTGACCTGGTAGGATTTCCTGTGTTTCATTCTGGCCATAAGAAGAGGAGTACTTGTGCTACCCCAATAGATGCAAAAAGTATTAATATCATTTCAGCATGCATCAGGTCATGGCCTTTGTGCTTCTCCTCTATCATCCGGTGACGTAACCTTCTATATATATACATTGCATTAATATGGCTGTTACTGTATTATTTATAATACAACAATTGAACTCCATCAAACCTGTGTCTCTCCTCAGGACTGAATTTAGACCATTCTAAAGATGTAGACTAATAACAATATCTTCTGACATTTTTAAAAAACACTAAACAAGTAAAACATTAAAAACAACTAAACATGTGTGATGGGTGGAGTTTTGAAACTGTTGATATCACGTGACATTTACAGGTCACATGCAATCACGTGGATCAGAACAACAAAAAAATCTAAAATTAAAAATCCACCCAAAACTATGCAAGACTAATTATGCTCTTCATCCTCTTCCTTTCTTCTTCCTGTTTCTTCTACTCCTCCTCCTCCTTGTCTTTCATTTTTTATACTTTTAACAATATCTAGCAACCGGTCCATTGAACTGTATAGGTCCTTGTGTAGATCCTTCACCTCCTCAGATACTGAACTACGTAGATCCTTCATTTCCTCAGACAACTGGTTCTTAATCTCAGCTACAGTTGTCTGTATTAATTATAATTGTCAAAATAAAATAGCAGGTTCAATGATGCTCACTCACCTGTGGTTCAGTTTTAAAATATCTTTTAATCTCATTTAAACGACCTTCGAGCCAACAAATCATTTGTTCACGGACACTTTTTGCATGATTTGGATATATTATTATCTGATGATGCAGCTTTTCTTCCTTTTTCTTTTTATCATCATTATTTTTTTTATTGCATGATTTGCATTTGCATTTTAACAGAAATTTTTTAATCATTGTAGACAAGCATCGGGGTACAAGTGACCGTATTGACCTCAGAAATGCTTCAATGTATACAACAAATTCAATCTATAAACAGTTGTTAATAACCTGTATTACATAATCAGTTCTTACCTTCAGAGTTAGTCTGTAAGTATCGGCTGATTTTTGTATTTTTTGAGTGTCATCAACAGCTAAACTAATCTATAAATTAATTGATTAGTGATTGGAATCATTAGATAGAGTATAAACATACCAGTAGATTAAGAAATAGAATGGGCATTAAAATCACAAACACAACTAATAATGAAAATGCAACCACTGGATATTGTATATTATTTTGAATCCAGTCCATTTTATGACTGCTATCATGTTGCAATAATGACTCCATATCAAGCTCTCCTGTTGCCATTATTAATATTATTACCATTGTCCTCCACGGAGTGATAAACGGAGTACTCTAGAAAGAAAGATACAATTAAAGGGAGAAATAGAATTAAGAACAAATGTAGAGACAAAAATTAAAAGACTAAAAGAGACTTGTGTAAGTATCTTACTTTGTCATAAAATACCATATAAAAAGGGACTGCAAAGGCCAAGATTAACAGTAAGGCAAGGACAATAACTTTCATAAAGTTATAACAAATTCTCAAAAACATGACCACATATATTCCAATAACCGGTAGCTTCCTTATGGAGAGTATAAGTACAATCCAACTGAGGAATACAGCAATCACTCCAGTCTGCCACTGCCATGAATAACTACCATAGCATTCATTGCTGCATACAAATGCAAACACTATTGTCAACATAAATAGTGGGACTTCAATGTAGTTAACGAAACTAGTCAAATACTCTTGTCCAAGCAAGACCAGTTGAAATGCTTCCCGTAGCATCATGATAGTGGAATAAACTATCAGGCATACACTGGCAAAGGATATGTATCCTTGAGATACAGAATGCAGTCCCTCTAAAACACATGATAGTCACTTGATAGTCACATGATTAATATTCATGCACTTCACTTACCAGTAGATGTTTCATTTTCAGTTACTTCTATATGACTGGTACTTACTATAACAGGGTAGGTACATAATAAACCATACTTAGTGAACTTACATGAATGAAGCTGGAGAGTGAGGGCAAATGATGTCAGTAAAATGACAAATAGAAAATAAAAATACAAATTAGTGTAATATAGTTGCCATCCATATTTATTCCATTTTTGATCAAGAAGTGTCCTGACAAGTGGGTGCTTCAGTAAGTCTGAATTTTGTGAATTAGCCTATGAATAATAATCAAGTATATAGTTAATTATTGGCACTTACAAGAATAGTAAGGCAATGATTCTGACTAGAGTGGTATTCTGACGGTGGAGGCCATTGTTTCTGGGTTTTATCAGCACTATCACAAGAACTAAAAGAATTTTGGAGTAATATTTTTAAAAGCTTATATGTACTTCTTTCCTCTCTGGAAGCAGTTACAAGTTAACTGTATCCCTTCAGACCTGTCTCTGTTTTTGTTCCTTAATAATAATAATAATAATAATGACTATTATTATTAAATTGCTCAAAATGAAAATATACTTACTCTAACTCAAAATCAACAAGAAATTCATAGTTATATGTAATCTTATACTCATCATCATATGGTGATCCTTCTGTCTCACAGCATTTATCAAAAACAACTTTAGCTACATCTAAAAAAGAATAAAAACATTATAATACGTTATGGACGTTGAATGGTGATCCATGATTAACCTGGCATTTTCTCAATTATCCTTCTCATTGGTGTTGTGAATTGTGTTATAGCATAGGTATCTCTTTTCTTAGAGGCATCTTTTTTATTAGAGGCTTCAGAATCTTTTGACTTTTCCTTTCCATTACAACATTCATCAGAGGCATCAGAGGTTTCAGCATCATTTGGCTTTTTCTTTCCTTTATTGCAACAGCATAATGTCCTCCTAACTGTACTCGGAGCAGTGTAATTGCATAATGCCTTTTCCCAATGGTTCTTGCTATTCACTATAGCCATGGCAGCATTTCTAAATTAGAAAAACTTACAATGAATGAACAACTGTAGGCCACACTAACTACCTCCATTTATTGTTACAAAGATCAAAATATGAATCTATAAATGATTATATTAAATCATTCTCACTTTTTTCCTTCCTCTACAGCAACTTCAAGAGGATTACGTTGATATCTATCACATTTAGTAACTTCAGCTCCACAAGTCAGTAGTAGCCTAACAATTCTTTCATTACCCCCCTCACAAGCATAATGAAGTGATGTACGCTTATCATTGCTAATTTTAGACCAATCAGCTCCTTTATCAATAAGATGCTTAACAGTTCCTTCATTACCAGCCTTACAAGCATAATGAAGTGATGTACGTCCATCATTGCTAATTTTAGACCAATCAGCTCCTTTCTCAATAAGACGCTTAACAATTCCTTCATTACCAGCCTTACAAGCATAATGAAGTGGTGTACATCCATCTTTATCAGTAGCATTGATATCTACTCCTTCATTTTGTAACAGTTCATCAACCTCATCAGAGTTACCATCCTTACAGGCCCTGTGAAGCTGTGTGCGACCACTTTCATCTATGCAATAGAAATTGATAATTTTAATATCAAGAGTATATATATTCAAAAAGGATTGGCATACACAGCACACTACACAATGAAGTCTGGTTTACACTTGCCACAAAATGCAATGCAAATGAGTGCAAAATTAAAATTTAGGCAAATTTGCATCTTGTTAGATAAACTTTCATGGTCTGTGAATGAACCAGAAGCCACAGGCTTTATTATAATTAACAATTCTGGCAATAAATGTTTCTATTGTTTATAAAAATGTATATAATTTTAAACTGACCAGTATTGTCTTTAGACCCACCACCACACTGAGGCTATAAGGGAAAGAAATAAAGTAAAAAGCATATTAAAAAGTTGAGCTAAAAGGAACTGTTTAAGAATTAATGGTTACATACAACTCACTTCAATTTTAACAGCACTAGCAGCCTTATCAGTCATTTTCTCCAACCAAAAATTCTCTTAGTGTTACCAGTTCCACAGTGACTATATATAGGCTGCATCAAAAATTTGAAAACATGTTATCGCTCTACACTTTGTGTGGGATAAGTTGTTGCAATTCAACTACATGCACTTATTATAACACATTGTTATCATCAATTCATAAGATCATATCAATACCATTTCAATACATCTTAAACAAAGTTTAGAGTACTAGTTCTTTTACGGGTCTTGCCCTGTTATTATAGTTTAGTGTAACATTAAATAAATAAACTATACCTCACAAGATTGACAATCACTGAATGAAATTGATGCCATAAATGGAATTATAGTGCAACTTGTTGAACTTGATAAATCTAAAGTTTGCAGATTTTAGCATGCCATGGTACATGTGAATTAATTTAATAAAATTTTTAATTATTAGTTAATTAAAAGGTGTGTCACGTGACTCCTCCTTTGACCACGTGTTGTGCAAGGAAGACATCTTACAATGGCTGCCAACTCGCAGAAACTGCCTCAAAAAGAGAGCGGAATATTCAAGAAAGTGGTGGTGAGTGTAAAATTTCACTGAAAAAACAACCTCCCTTCTTCCCCACAGCGTTCATACGAGTGCAAGCAATACAAGAATGGGCTCAAGTTTGCTAAACAGATACTGTCCAATCCTAAGCATTCAGACCATGGAGGTATAAATTAACAAATAAATCAATAAATCTTAGTCTACCATTATTACAAAATAATATGGTGAATAATAGTTGGGTTGGGTGGAAATGAAATACTACTATTAGCTAACCATTTGTACTATGAATAATTTAAGTGAAACGTAATAATATTCCTTATCTTAATTTCTATTGTAATGAGGTAGGTATCTATGAATGGTGTCAGTCCTCATAATAAAGTAACATGTTTGATAGATAGATGTACATGTACAATGTATATTATACATGTACAATTGTACATACTTCATTTTGTATTTATCTCCTCTCTCTCTCAGAGACACTAGCAATGAAAGGTCTTATTCTCAATTGTATTGGTAAGAAGGATGATGCTTATGATTGCGTACGTCGAGGACTAAAGAATGACCTAACCTCTCACGTCTGTATCCTATAAATTTAACCACACCCACTTTGATTTATCTAATTATTATGTACTATAAATATACATGTATTAACTGATCATTAGTTTTCCTTAACTATCCTCTCTCATTCTTTCTTTGTGTTTCATTCTTTCCTTTGTCCCTCTACCTGTGTATACTGTATCAGGCTGGCATGTGTATGGTTTGCTACAGAGATCAGATAAGAAGTATGATGAGGCCATTAAAGCTTATAGGAATGCACTGAAACATGATAAAGTAATGTTTACTGTAGAGGAGGATTGTGTTTGTTATCTTTGTGACCTTTTCTCTCTCTCCTTCTAAAGGAGAATGTTCAGATTCTTCGTGATCTTTCTCTTCTCCAAGTTCAAATGAGAGACATGGACGGATTCTGTGTATGTTTTTTCTCCATTTACCTCTCCATATGTTTCTCTATTAATTCTTGTCTTTATTTTCTTTAGGATACTCGGTACCAGCTGCTAAAGGTTCGTCCAGCCCAGAGGTCCTCTTGGGTTGGCTATGCTCTAGCCTATCATATGAACAATGACTTTGAAATGGCTCTCAAAGTAATGGGAGAGTACAGGAAGACACAGGCACCTCCACAAGTAAGAGAAAGAAGAGATTTTAAAATAAAGGAAGAAGAATTCTTTTAATGTTTAACATTATATAGATACTATTTTAATGTGAAGGGGATGGAATGAGATGTTCCTGTTTCTTCTTTTTATAATCTTTTTTTCTTTCTCTCTCTCTCTCTGTCTCTCTCTTAGAAACTCCCTGATTATGAGTTTAGTGAAATGATACTGTATGAGGTCCAGCTCCTAATGGAGAGTGGAGCTTATAAAGATGCTTTAAAGTTTCTTGAAGATTTCCGCCACTACGTCTCAGACATGCTGGCCTATGCTGAAATTAAAGGTACACAATTCTCTTCATTGTTTCATGTACCATTTTTCTTTTTTAGGCGACATTTTGCTAAGAGATAAAAGATTTGAAGAAGCCGAACTAATATTTCACGATCTAATTCATCGCAATCCTGAAAACCTCATGTACTATCAGAAACTAGAGGAATGTCTTAATATCAGTAAGTATCACATGACTTTCACTTGATCATTAACTCCTCCCACCTCAGCGAGTGATGAGAATCGAATGGAATTGTACCGAGTACTAAAGGAAGAGTTTCCTCGGTCACATGTCTGTCGTAAGGTCCCTCTTGGGTTTTTAAAGGGTCCTGCATTTCGTGATATGATTGATCAGTACCTTCGGCCACCTCTTCATAAAGGAGTTCCTTCGTTATGGATTGGATTAAAGGCCTTGTATGAGAATAAAGAAAAGGTAAGAGAAAGAATGAGATCTGATACATATTGATGTACTTATGCTGTGTAGAAAGTTTGAGCCGATTCCGACTTCAATTTTTCAAGTCACAACCATTTTAAAAAATGAGCCAAAATCTGAAAAAATCCCTGTACTATTATTATTATTATTATTATTATTAATAAACTTTACAATACATACTATAAAATGTGACAAAAAGAAAAGAAACAAAAAAAGAGATGTATCGAAGGCAAACACAGTAACAAGACTGGCCACCTAAAATTACATAGTAAATAATAATGCTAGAACATAAATAAATACATGAACAGAAAAACATTTAGACACAATTGAAACAAGGACAACAAAAATGAAACGAACAAATTAAAGAAGAATCAAAGTTATTTACAAAGTAATCAGTAAAAAGTGTGTTTAACATAAGTTTAGATTTATCTAAAGAATTATTAAGTAAATTAATTTTAGTTTTAGTAGGTAATGAGTTCCAAAGCCTAGGTAGTCTGCTAAAATAAAAATGCCTCGAAGTATTATTTGTACATGTAACATGAAGTAGATTGTAGTGACGATACGGATTAGTTGAGAATGTGATAAAGTTCCTAATATCAAAAGCAGCTGATGGATAAGACAAAGATTTTAGAAAAAAGAAAACATCATTAACCTCATATGTCATCATTAATGGCAGCATCTGAAGTGACAATAGTCTCTCTTTATAGTCTGAAGAGT
>NW_003546462.1:36733-48202 GCF_000090795.2 Amphimedon queenslandica | reverse complement strand
AGGTAGAAAACCAAACTGAGATGAGGAAAAGGACGCAGATAAAAAATCAATTACTTGGTCATAAATAAGGCGCTCTAGAACTTTGGAAGCAATACATAACAAAGAAATAGGACGATAGTTCGTAACAAGAGACTTATCTCCAGACTTGTAGACAGGGGTAATACGATGAACCTTCCACTCTGAAGGAATAGTAGAGAACTGCAGAGAAGTAGCAAAAAGATGGTTAAGTGGTGTACATAATGGGGTAGCACTACTTTTTTTCCAAAAAATGGCTCCGAAATCACCCCCAATTTTTATTCCATTTTCTGATACATATTGATGTACTTATGCTATGTAAAAAGTTTGAGTCGATTCCGACTTAAATTTTTCAAGTTACGGCCATTTTTTAAAATGGACCAAAATCTGAAAAAATCCCTGTACTATAGCCCATGGTTTTTTCCAAAAAATGGCTCCGAAATCACCCCCAATTTTTATTACATTTTCTGATACATATTGATGTATTTATGCTATGTAGAAAGTTTAAGTCAATTCCGACTTAAATTTTTCAATTTATGGCCATTTTAAAAAATAGGCCAAAATCTGAAAAATCCCCTGTACTATAGCCCATGGTTTTTCCAAAAAATGGCTACAAAATGATCCCCAATTTTTATTACATTTTCTGATACATATTGATGAACTTATGCTATGTAGAAAGTTTGAGTCGATTCTGACTTCAATTTTTCAAATTACGGCCATTTTAAAAAATGGCCAATTTTTGAAAAAAATCCCTGTACTATAGCCCATGGTTTTTTCCAAAAAAATGGCTACAAATCACCCCAAATTTTTATTACATTTTCTAAGCTTCTTGTACTCATTTTTATATTTTATTTACAATTAGGCTCAAGTTATTGAGGAATTGGTCCTCCTTTATGAAAAGAATCTTCAATCCTGTAACAAATTCCATCCGGAGGGTAAGCCCCTATAATTAACACTAATTATTAAATCCCAATTACTTTAGACCCAGATCCTATGGAACCTCCATCTGCAATCTTGTGGGTGTGGTTTTTCCTTGCACAACATTTTGATAGGTGTGGCGATCACAGACGAGCACTTGAATATATTGATAAATCTATTGACCACACCCCCACTCACATTGAACTATACATGCTGAAGAGTAAGATTTATAAGGTAAGAACTGAGACATTATTAGCTAATAGACATATGTACAGACTAGCCTCTATATAATGGACACTTTGAAAGTGTCTCTGTTATACAGAGGTGTCCTTTATGTGGAGGTTATTTTATACAGTAAGGAATGTAATTGGTACACTAGGTGCTGTCCGTTAAATGGAGGTGTACGCTATAGAGAGTGTCCATTAAGAGAGACTATATATTAAGTATTAAAGATTCTTCTAGATCCTGTTAGTGAAGCTTTACATGTGAAGGAAGTGTAGGCAGTGGAGTGTAGTAAGTGGGGTCGACCCACAATACTATGAGCAGGTTACCTCCGTATAAAAAGCTGCTCCCTTGTATCAACTCAGTGATTACCAAACCATTGTCATAGTTATTTCAGACAAATTTTTGAATGGACTCTTCGCGTAGTCCTGTTCATCATACTTATCCTTTAATGAAATATTAATATTTATTAATGCAGAGTGTAGTATATACTATGTATTGTTGAGTGGTGCTTATAAGTGAAGTTATAGAGGCACTGTTATTCTATCAGTGACCCTGCTAATGTGGGCAGTGAAGATTATACATTCTTTCAACCATGTTAACATATTAATGCTGTGTCTCTTTTAAAAGTGATATTTAGCACTTTAGTACTGGTCAGTTTGAGGGCAAGTCCCTTCAAAGCTGTCCGTTATTTTTGTGTAGTAATTTGATATCCCTTTATCAATGAACTGTAAAAACTGTAACCAGGAAGTGTAGGGCATTTCTGTGCGCCCCACGATGGCCTTGTATGGTTACCCTGGTTTATAAGCAGCTGTCTGGTTGAGCTGCTTCATTTCTTGTAGTGACCTCTATTCTATAAACAAAATTTTTGAATGGACTTAAATGTCCTGATCTTTTTTTTTTATTTTAAATTTAGTAATTTATTACTAATTAAAGAACATTCTCTATAGCATACACCTCCATTTAATGAACAGCACCTAGTGTACCAATTACATTCCTTACTGTATAAAATAACCTCCACATAAAGGACACCTCTGTATAACAGAGACACTTTCTTGACCTAAAGTGTCCATTATATAGAGGCTAGTCTGTAGTACTTAAGATTATACCGTATAAGTGGTTTTTTTCGAGGGTTGCAAATTTCGCGGATTCCCTCCTAATTCGTGAAAATAAAATCCGCGAAAATCAATTTAATATGGTACCAGCATGGCACACGTGGTAGGATTTGCGAAATTAAAATCCACGAATTGGAATTTTAGCAGATTTCGCAAAATATAATTCCCTTGAAAAAAACCACTTATACGGTATTCTATTATCCATAGCATGCTGGTGATCTGGAGGAAGCAGCTCTGTGGATGGATGAAGCTCGCTCAATGGACACAGCTGACAGATTCGTTAATTGTAAATGTGTTAAATATTTATTAAGAGTGAACAAGATTGATAGAGCTATAGAAACTGCTGGACTGTTCACAAGAGTAAGTAAATTAAGAATATTATTTAAATTAATACTTTTATTTAACTACATGTATCTTTGCTAATATCCCACCTTCATTATAAACAGATTTGTTGTATGTTTTAAACTTCTCTCTCTCCCTCTCTCTCTCCCTCTCTCTGTTCCATTAGGAGGGTATGCCTCCTCTTCAAACAATGGATGACATGCAGTGTATGTGGTTCCAGAAGGAGCTAGCGAGGGCCTACTGGAGGAGTGGCCAGTATGGAGAAGCACTAGTCAAATACCATGAAATAGATAAAGTATATATGAGAGAGAAGAGTGTTAAAATGACTGATTATAATAGTTAATTTTACTGGTATTTTCTCTTTTTTATAGCATTTTGATGATATTATAGAGGACCAGTTTGACTTTCACACTTACTGCATGAGGAAAATGACCCTCAGACCCTATGTGGGGTGAGTTCAATAATCAGATATGTACCGGACCCCTCATGGTATTTTTTAATGCTAGGGTACTACGATTGGAAGATCGTATCCGTGGGCATCGGTTTTACTTTGACTCCGCCCACGATATAATAGAGGTATTATATATTTATTCATATTTTGTTATTTTTTATTTTTTGTTTATTTTATTATTAATCTTGTTTGTAGTTGTATTTGTATCTTTATGATAATCCTGATGCCAAGAGAGCCAAGGACGCTCCAATTGCTGAAGAGATTGAGCAAGATTGTAAGAGTTGCATAATCTGAGAAATACCCTGTACTATATATATATAGCCCATGGGTTTTCTTAAAAATGGCTCCGAAATCACCCCCAATTTTTATTACATTTTCTGATACATATTGATGTCCTTATGCTGTGTAGAAAGTTTGAGGTGATTCCGACTTCAATTTTTCAAGTTATGGCCATTTTAAAAAATTGGCCAAAATCTGAAAAGTCCCCTGTACTATAGCCCATGGGTTTTTTCCAAAAATGGCTCCAAAATCACCCCCAATTTTTATTACATTTTCTGATGCATATTGATGTACTTTATAACAACCAGAGGAAGTACATGTACAAGTACTTGTATTTATGATGATACTCATTGCTGTTATATTGGTGCGCCCCACGATAGCCTTTCATAGTTATAGTGGTATTTAAGGACAGAACTACAATGTTGAGTATTGTTTGTTTTAATTTCGCAGTTCACAAATTTTTGGAAGGGTCTCTTGTTTATGGAGGCCCTGATTTAAACAAATCATTGATGTTATTATTGTTATGATTTTTGTAAATTTATAATGCTAAAGAGTAAGAGTTTATGTATAAACAGAGAAATATCCTGTACTATAGTCCATGGTTTTTTCTTCCAAAAATGGCTTTCAAATCACCTTGCATTTTATAATTTTTCTTCTCTTTTTTAGTAAGTCATCTTTCAGAGTCCGAGAGAAGGAAGATCAAACGGAAGCAGAGGAAAGCTCTTGCAAAAGCAAAAGAGAAAGCAGCTGAACAAGAGAAGGAAAAAGAGAAAGGTTTTAATAATTATTAATAACTAGTTTTAAAAATGACCATGTAATTTTATCTCTTTTATATAGAGAATAAGCCTCGCCATGACGACGACCGCAAAGCCGCGACCGACGAAAACAAAATAAAATTCAACCCAAAAGAACTTTTAAATGTACGACATTACATCTCATTTAGTCATACCCACTAATTAATAAAAAATTTATTATATTGATAGGTTGAGGATCCGCTAAATGAAGCTAATAAATTCTTAAAGCCGCTTCAGTCAATGTGTACTGGAAATATTAGGACACACCTACTAGCTTACGCCATTCATTCTCGACGGAGTAAGCTCCACCCACTTTTAAAACTTTCAATTATTGTACTGCCTTTTAAGGAAAGTACCTGTTAATGTTGCAGTCTTTGAAAAGAGCTTTTTCATGTGATCCAGAGAACCCGACACTTCATTGTTATATCGTTGACTATGTTCTCACGTGTAAGTTATGAATTATACTTTAGCAGAACTTCAATTTATTTTAATCAACAAATTTATAATAAATTGACAAACTGGAAACTTTTTTAATAAATACACTTTATTTAATATTGGTAAGGATCGACATTTTTCAATGAAAGTATATTTAATTACATTTTTTTTCAATCAAATTTTTCAGCACTTTTTTGTAAATCTTTACTAATATTGGAACTACCGGTCATTAATATCCAGTTTTTGTCTCTTATAGTAGAGAAGGAGAGACCAGAGTTACCTGATCCTGTTCACACTGTCATTGATGATTGTATACCGCGACTGACTGATGGGGGGAAATCCCCTGATGAACTGAATCAATCCTTCATTGCAAAACATTCAAATTCACTGGAACACTTAGTAGCAGGTACAGCACTTCAAAAATTTGTAATAAATCCAGTTTTGATTCTATTTTTTCTTCTCTCCCTCAGCTGCTCAAGTACTTTATAAGCTTCACCCAGACTACAGGACTAAAGCCATCGCCATGGTAACTAATCTCTCCGACTCCCTGATAGACAGATCACTAAGAGTGAGTTACCCTCCGTTATGAACTAACACCTCTACATAACCACGCCTCTTTCTCATTTTTAGACGTGTCGAAACGTTCACAAGTTCTTAAGTTCTGGATTTCTCGGTGATTGTTCTGACGAGTTGGCATCTTACTCTTCCCAGTGCCACGCCCTTTTTCCCTTTGCCTCTAGTTTCAAGCCGCCGGTTGAGGCAGGCAAAGAACTCGAATCAAGCCCCGCCTCTCCTGGGGATGCTCCGCCCTGTGTGGGCGTGGCTGGACGGAGCCCAGCCGCTCAAAAGGAATCCTAGTTTTGCGAATGTTTTATTATTATTATTATTGTTATTATTATTATAAATTTTGTTAATAAATGTTTTTTGTGAGTTTCTATAAAAGTACTAGTATAAAAATAATTTCAATTATTCAATAATTATAAATAATCGTTTTTGTTGTCCAGACCTCCTTCTTTTCCCAATATTCCCAGACCCTCTATTTCTCTTTTAAATCTCTTCATTCCATCAATAGAGGCCTCAGTATTACATGTAGATAGTGACAGTCTCACATCATCAGGTAAACTATTATTAATAATTTGTAGGATTGAATCACACTGACTTCTGTCCCTATTGTATGAAAAAAATGACAAAATAATTAAAAATGAATTTTTGATAGTAAACTTGTAACTCAAATTCACACCTTGTTAACACCTTGAGGTGAAACAGGAAGTGCTCAAGAACTAATTAGTTTTAATAAAAATTGTATTTGTAATTCAATTTCACACCTTGTTAACACTTAGTTAACAACTTGTTAACACTTTGATATGAAACAGGAAGTGTTCAATGACTAATTAATTTCAATAAAAAATTACAGACTAGCCTCTATATAATGGACAAGAAAGTGTCTCTGTTATACAGAGGTGTCCTTTATGTGGAGGTTATTTTATACAGTAAGGAATGTAATTGGTACACTAGGTGCTGTCCGTTAAATGGAGGTGTACGCTGTAGAGAGTGTCCATTAAGAGAGACTAAACTCTAACCTGTACAATAAAGACAGCTCTTGTGTTTCTTTGCAGTAGAACAGTATTACCCCATCAAGAGGGCTTGAGCCTTGTGCATACATGTGGCGGTCATTAACAGTTAGCAGCTGCTGTGGTAATGATGGTGAAGAAGCAAGAAGAGAGAATAGACTTTGAGGTGGAACAGAACTGACACTTAACTGAATAATAATAATAATTATTATTATTATTATTATTGCTATTACTTTTGTTCTCATTTTGCTTCCAATTATACATGCCAAATCTCTCCATTCATCTTTCGTAAACTCTTTAATATCTTGAGGATCTAAACATACAATTAAACAGAAGAAAAACAACCTCGACCACAAGAACTCATAAATAATATATACACAAAGCAGTCATCATATGCTTACTTATATTGGAGAAATGAGAGAGGATTGATTGATAATTAGTAGTATTAATTATAGGGGTGCACTCATCACCACTACAGTTATTACCAATAGAGAATGACATCTCAGTTAGTTGAGTGTAACCTCTTACAGTGGACTGGGTACCAGTGGTCCATGATGAAAGAATAACACAAGATCTTGTATCAGTTATCTGTTGTGGCTTGGTTGATAGTGCAAAGCAAGCAGTTTCATTAGGAGAAAGAGTAAAGGAGGAGGAGGGAGAGGGAGAAGGATCTGACTCATGACGGTAGCCCCTGGCAATTAGTACACATCTGGATTGAAAAGGGGAGGAGTCATGTGACTGTAACCATAGCGACAGGTCCGAAACCTCTCTAAATAAATAGAGATTAAATTTTACAAATAGAAATACAATAATCTGTAGCACACTTGTCCCCAGTGTTGGTGATGATGATTGAAATAGTCCAAGTATCTTCTACTAGTCTCTGCCAGTGATCGTCTAATCTGATGGGTGTGGTCTTTATGGGTGTGGCTTTGACTTTAGTCTCAATCTTAGTATCATCTGAAGATATTAGCGTGAACAAACGCTACAAATGATACAATTATATATATATTTGTATATGGGAGGGGCTATCTTTACGTGATCCTCTTCCTGAGCTTTTTCTGTTCCGTTAGTTATGTGGTGTAATAGATTGAGTCCATTTTGCATCAAATCTTCTCTCCACCTCAATTGTCTTCTTTTATCCTCAAGTTCTAACTCATCAGTCTTGGAAAAAATAATTATTTATAATCCTCAGTAAGTGTCTCCATACCATTTGTCTTAAGCACAGTGCTCTTGATGCCTCCAGTATTGATGAGGAAACAGTTTCAGTCATAGCTCCATCAGAGGCTGACTAAAAGTGACAGACAATAAGGTAATATGATGTATTTAGTAGTGACTGCTAAAGGACAAACTTTAATTTCAGTGTGAGTTTTTGATGTAGAGGTGTCTATCAGGGCTCCATTATACAAATCAGTAATAATGAACTTATTGATATCAGAGGAAGCTAAAGAAACAAAAAGAAAAATAAGCATGGGAAGATCCCTGTACTATAGCCCATGGTTTTTTCCAAAAAATGGCTCTGAAATCACCCCCAATTTTTATAACATTTTCTGATACATATTGATGTCCTTATGCTGAGTAGAAAGTTTGAGCCAATTCCGACTTCAATTTTCCAAGTTACGGCCATTTTAAAAAATTGGCCAAAATCTGAAAAAATCCCTGTACTATAGCCCATGGTTTTTTCCGAAAAATGGCTCCGAAATCACCCCCAATTTTTATTACATTTTCTGATACATATTGATGTACTTATGCTGTGTAAAAAGTTTGAGCCGATTCCAACTTCAATTTTTCAAGTTACGGCCATTTTTAAAAATGGGCCAAAATACCATATACTATTATCTTTATATCCTTATGCTTCATGATAATTATGAACATTAAAAAGAAATAAATAATTCTCACTTTCTTGATTAAATATTATTAATAATTGATCGGACCCTCTTCTCATGAAGTCGCCAACCAAAGCCACTTCAACCGCTTCCCATGCATCCCATAACTTAGGAGGTGTGGTCAGCCCCTCCCTCTCAATGACATCATAAGAAACCTTATAAGTGAGTAGACTAGAGGCATCAGTAGTAATGATTAACCCCAACTGACCATCAGGAGTCTGAGAAAAGAATCTTTTAAGTACAAATAATTTATAGTATATGTTCATTCACTCATTTGAATATTGGTTAGACAAAAATAAAAGTTTAGAGGTATAATCTTTGAATTTTACCTGCATTGTTTTGATGCTGGTGCAAGTATGAGGAGTAGTTGGTACCAAAGTTTTAACGTTCCCATTATCGAGAATGAGAACCTGACTATTGCTTGTGCTGATGATGAATAAAGGATGAAGTTCGAATCTTTCAACTCCGCCACAAGTTCCTTTTTTAGCTCTTAAGTACAAATGAGTGACCACACCCACTAATATATGGGCATATTCAGGTGGAATATAATTAATGGAATCCGTCAATAGAGAATAAGCCACTTCACCTTCGTAGTTCACACTTACTAACTCGTATTTTAAACCGGTTTGACGAGTTACTAGCAGCTCAGCATAAACTGAGTTTGGAGGTATCTGTGGCCAGCTACAGCGCCACTGCTTAAAACCTGGGCAGTCATATGGCTTTGAATGTAAGAGATTAGAGGAAGAGAACAAAAATAGGTAGCCATCTTGGAACGTTTGAACTGCATAATTAACATCGGGGAAATCAGCTTCTAAAATGGGCGTGACATCTTGAGAAAAACCACACCCATCCCAAACAGAAACAGCATAATAAAATGTTTTATCGACACCAACAAGACTGACAAGATGAGGACAAATGAGGTCGTTCTTTTCATCATATGCTAACACAACATCAGCAACTGAGGAATGACTGATTCCATTAATGAGCTTCCATTGGCGACTAGTTGTATTCAGTGACAATACATTAACAATATCTTCGTATTGGTCCTCATTCTCTTCATATTCTTCCATAGAGTGTCTTTTGAGCTGAAAGAGGTAGCCATTCCAGTACATATAGCTAGTATTGAACTCCATGGAAGAAACTCAAATGCAAAAATGACCATATGAACGCACGTGGGACAACAAGCCACGCCTACATAATTGCATAGACACGCCTATTTCAATTAATGATTGGTAATTAGATTAGATTAAAGATTTCATGTAAAATTGTTAATGTAATACATTTTCTATACACAATCAAGCAAAGGATTAAATGATAACGTGAAGAAGAACAGAGAAGGAGAGAGAGACAATAAATAATGAATCAGCAATGTCTCTGTGTGCGTGAGAGGATTAAATATGAAAGAGCTTAAATTGAGCTGTATATATATAGCTAATAATAATAAATTAGAATCCTCCTGTTTGAGCTTGGAATACTTCTATAGTATCATCGTCCTCCATATCTAACTGTTGAGAGGGAGAAAGAGAGAGAGAGACAAAGGTGGTAAAAATGCTATAAATTGTCCATTGCTTCTATTGTACAGCCGAAAACAAGTTAGAATTTTATCCCGGTATCGAATGTCAGACTAAAATTTACACCCACAAAATACTATACCCTTAAACATTAATTTCCAGCTGCATAGTGTCCCTGTCTCTCTCTCTCTCTTACATCGTTTGGTGTTTGATCCTCTTGCATTGGAGTGCCATCAAACATGAACCTAATGGTACTCTTTTGAAGACCCTGTCTCTCACAGTATGCTGTTATCAGCTTCTTAAATGGAGTATTCCTCTTGATCTTGAAATGTATGACAGATCCACCAGCCTAGAGAAAAAAAGAAAGAATGAGAATGAATCTAATTGTGCTGGTAAAAAAGCAACTTCATTCTCTTACCTGTCCCATCACTTTGAGATTAATGTGTTCATTAGATTGATGGCCTGATTCAGCTCCTTCTGGCTTTACATCGGGCTAAACCAAGACATAAGTATCCAAATACTATCTAAAGGAGTACCTTTAAGTCCTGAGACATAATGAGAAAAGATTTAAAAGAAAGAGAGAGAGAGCAAACGGTCTGAAAAGATGGCTGTCTTTCTGTCTTAATTAAATGAGACTAGTTAGGCGACTAAACATGTTTAAAGTGTTAAACTTAGTCAGCTGCCTGCACAAGTTAGGGGCTGGCCCGTGACTCTCTATGGTGGTTTTGGGTGTAGCAAAACAGCAGGAACTTCAAAGAAGGTGAAATGAGTTCAAGAAGTTTGTAGCTTTATGCTGCCCCATACACAGAATAGTGACATATCTGGTTTATATATAATATTTTGTGTGAATAAGTTAAGTATATACATGTAAATGAAAAGTTCGTACAAACACTAATAAAAATGCAAAAAACTCAATAATGAAAGATAGAGAAGAGAGATGACTGGCAAAAATAATTATAATTATTAATAATAAGAATAATAATCCTCTAGGTATAATATTAATAGGTATGCAAGTTCATATACTGTTTTGGTGTTTCGTTGACATTTCAAAGAAAGAGAGAGAGAGGGGGAGGGAGATGAGAATGAGCTTAGAGGTATAGCTATTAATAAACTCTGCCCCCTCCTGTTTGCGCCTGGAACACTTCTATGGTATCCTCATCTTCCATATCTAACTATTGGGAGGAGAGAAAAATGTTTAAATATTTGTAATAATTATGGGCGGAAATTATAGCTGCCGTTTTATTAAATTTATTACAATTAATCTTACAATAACTTGAGCATCATGCAAAATAGATAAATAGGCAATATTAATTCCCAACTATTCATTGCAGCTGTATAATGTATAATATTTCCCTCCTCCTCTTACGTCAATTGGCGTTTGATCCTCTTGTATCTGTGTACCATCGAATATGAACCTAATGGAGTTCCTTTGGTAGCCCTGTCTGTCGCAATAAGCCGTCATTAGCTTCTTGAACTGAGTGTTCTTCTTTATCTTGAAATGTACTACTGAGCTATCCTTGAGAAAGAGAGAGAAAAACATCAAAATTAACAAAAAAGGAACAACATAATTATGCTAAATTCTGAAAAGGTGTGGTTTATATTAATTAACACTATTATACAATGTACTAGACACATTATATGTACTTAAAAGAGAAAGTAGCAAGAAGGTTAGTTCTAACCTGCCCCGTTACTTTGAGATTGATGTGTTCGCCAGATCCTGCCGCATCTGGCTTTACATCGGGCTAAAAACAACAAAGTATTATAGTATCATATCACTAGATGTACCTTTGAATCTTCTGACATAATAAGATTAGGAAGGAAGACAGAAAGAGAGGGAGAAATTGAATTTCACGAGGAAAATATGGCTGAAATGAAATCACAAATTTTAATTAACGTTTATTAATAAACTATTAATAACTAGATAAGCTTATTA
>NW_003546462.1:29238-35474 GCF_000090795.2 Amphimedon queenslandica | reverse complement strand
GTGCCTGCAGCTTTTTGATTCAGAGTTACTGCATGCACATAATTAAAAGTGAATAATTAATATATACTTAATGATCCGATTCAAGGCTTACCACCCTTTTCTAGCAAGTGCTTTTTCTCATCTTCTTGGTTTTGAATGTATTCAATCATTCGCTATATACAACATGAATAGATTATACTTTATGCATGCAAATACTACACATGATGATCTAGTGAATGAAATTGTCATTACCTCTTGCTTCACATTATTGTCACTAGACTTGCTTGACCTAACAAGTTTCATCAGATAATAATATAACTTTAATATTGAAAGCTTACATTTTAATATAAAGATGAGAATTAAGAAACAAGCTTGGGCGAGGCTCAGAACAAACAAGTGTTGATTATGAATAATCACTGCAATTTGATTCATTGACCGTGAATACAAATATATAGTGAATGAGAACTTTAACAATCAAAAATAAGTTTCACATATCAAAATTAATCAGATAGAATCTTTATGCAATAAAATCATAAAATAGTGGTACTGCTTCTTTTTATAACAGTTAAACTACACAAGATGTCTAGGTGAATGCAGCTCTCTGTTAGCATCAGTCGGTGAAGGGCTCATGAATGATCCCCACTCTCCATTAGGATTGTGCATACATGGCTGAGACTTGATGCTATACTGATACCTGTGAATCACATTTTGCTCATCTTCGGGAAAAATGACCACCAAAACTTGCCTGTAATTAGATCACATATATTGATAATAATATCAATCACTTAATAGTTAATAATCTAACCTATGCTGAGGTGGTATGTAGTCATCTATCTGAAGACCATTTCTTGATAGTTTGAGATTGATTGTGCCAGTAAAGTCTATGGATATTCTGTAGTGGTAGAACTTGTCATGATTCTCAATCACAACAAACCAAAGGGAACGAGAAATATGAACATCGTACAACTTTAAGTGATGATTAAACTAAGCAACGAAAGATAAAATTGAATAGAATACTACTGTATGAGTACAAAAAATAACTTACACTTCTGAGTGTCCCTTCCTTCCTTGCCAACAGGAACAGTGATTCAGACAGATACCCTGGTTTAGTGGGTGCACGCTCAACCCATTCAATCACTTTAGCAGAAAACAATCCTATGACATATGGGACAGGACTCTCGTGTGACAAAGTTGCATGCCAATTCTTAAAACTCAATGGTATAACAGAATACCTATATACAAATAGAAGTTACTGTTATATGCATAGAAAAATTGCAAAAAATTGAGAATTCTCCAATTTTCATTTTTGGCGAAATTTGGCCTATACTAAAGTACCTTCCTGGATTAAGAATTGCAGAACAGGTGACCACTGAGGTCATGTTATGTTTGCTAGTGGCAATACATTCTAAAGGGAATGGTAGTGATCCTTCAAGTTTATCCAGTGATCCTCCTCTGTCATCATACCGTACCAGTAGCAGCAATATATCCACCTTCTTATAACTCTCTTCCCTACAGCCTCTATAAAATACATAACTCTTATAATAAAACATACATACACTTCTGTAAAAGTATAATACCATTTAGAATCATAGCAACTATTATAGTGCAATGCTCACAAAATCAAACCCACTGAATAATGCATGTATTATTATGCTACCGGTATGAGGGCTGATAGAGGCATATTTTGACCTCTGTTGGTTCAAAGGTTTGAAAAGTGAGTACTTCAAGATGTGATGGGGCATGATGTGGGAATTGACCTTTGACACGAATGCTATGCCAGTCAGAATGATAGTAGCACACATCAACATGAGAAAAGTATCTGAGCAAAAGTTTACAGGGAAGAAAGAAGGAAAAGACGAGGAAAAACAATAGAGCTATAAGCAAAATAATCATAATCTCAATCTTTTTATAAATAAATGAAGGATGTTTTAAGTATTATTCGGAAAACTGTGGATTGACTGTACATGCTGCATAGTCCTAGTCTTGCGTAGTCCATACATAATAAACATTTTGCCAATTTTTCGGCAGGCAACCAAAAATGCTATTTAGGACTTTCTAAATGAATTCCTGCTTTTCGACTAACTTGAAGAGATGGTTTGATCCGATCATGAAAGTTCCAGGTTCAGATTCTCTCCATTCCCTACCTGGTTTAGTGCCCACGGTGACCCCATGGATCTCTCAACACTACAACACTAAAAGAATAACACAAAAAATAATTGAATGATGCTTGAATGTACACATGTACCCTACCTTTCTGTTCCAATCTGCTTTATGTCTAATATAGAATAAGCATGAAATGGCTGAATACCAAGTTCTGTATCAATGGATTCAGTGGGATCAACTGGACTGCTACAAACTGCCATTGGAAACCTGTCATAAATACGTAAATGGATTGTTTAAATTTCAAATTTTTAAAACAGCAAAAGTTCATACTTGGACTCCTTAAAACTCAGGAGTTTAGCCCACACGAGCTCTTGCTCAACTTCCTCATCTACACGCATACATAACATAAAAAAGTATACCGTAGGTCGGGATATATTCGCGGCTGCAATTATTCGCGGTCATAAAAAATTCAATTAAAAACCATGGAAACTGTTAGAGCGTTGCTATGACAATTAAGACCACGTGTTTAGTGTTCAGCTATTCATCTGTTCTTTAGCAGCCATAGTGGAGCCATTCACCAATAGCGAGTCCTTCTCTATCTGTTAACTTCTTGTATGGACCGCTACCTCAGAGCTCTTTCAGCCTCTTTGCTGCAAATTGTTGCTGGTCCGCGTGCTGCAGCGCTGGTGATAATAAACCACGCCCAAGTCAATAAACACTAACTAGAATGGGTGGAGAGCCCCAAAATACGGCGAGGCACTAGTTCTGAAAAGAACCGGTAAAGCAGCTCCAAAGAGCCCAAGGCTTAGTAACACAAGAAGAACAACAGCTCAAGAACACTGCAGCAAGGTGCTTTTCTTCACTATCGCGCCGTTTTCAATTAAAATAACACCTCGGTTTCCATGGTTTTTAATTGAAAATTTTTTATGACCGCGAATAATTGCAGCCGCGAATATATCCCGACCTACGGTATATTAATCATTATATGCAATAAGATTAAATCTTCAAACACATTTAAAGGACATTTAAGTCTGCAGTTATAGTACCTACATGATGAGCTCTTAAGTGTATCACATCACAAGGAAACCCAGTCAATACTGAGAGACCACTAATGATGGTACCACCATCAAGAGATTCGTATGATCCATACATCTTAGCCATTGCTTTCTCCATCAGTGGAACCCATAGCTGCCCTCTACGAGCCTTGAAGAAGAGAAAGAACAAGAAGAAAGAGGTAATGTAAGATTGTAAGAGGTTTATGCTGTTACTTACTTTTGAGAAAACTAGTTGATTGTTCCAAAGATCTGCAGTAACAGGGAAATAGTCATCGACTAGTATGGTCTGCCAAAGGCCATCACGACACAGTTTTACCAAATAAACACCTTGAGGACAGTATATGCAAGTTCATATACTGTTTTGGTGTTTCGTTGAGATTTCAAAGAAAGAGAGAAAGAGAGAGAGGGAGATGAGAATGAGCTTAGAGGTATAGCTATTAATAAACTCTGCCCCCTCCTGTTTGCGCCTGGAACACTTCTATGGTATCCTCGTCTTCCATATCCAACTATTGGGAGGGAGAGAAAGAACTGTTCAAATATTTGTAATAATTATGGGCGGAAATTACAGCTGGTGTTTTATTAAATTTATTAATCTTACAGACGGTTTAGCACTTGAGTGTCATTAAGTAAATACAAAGACAAATAGGCAATATTAATTCCCAACTATTCATTGCAGCTGTATATTTCCCTCCTCCTCTTACATCAATTGGCGTTTGATCCTCTTGTATCTGTGTACCATCGAATATGAACCTAATGGCATTCCTTTGATAGCCCTGTCTGTCACAATAAGCCGTCATTAGCTTCTTGAACTAAGTGTTCTTCTTTATCTTGAAATGTACTACTGAGCCATCCTTGAGAAGAGAGAGAAAACATCAAAATTAAACAAAAAAGGAACAACATAATTATGCTAAATTCTGAAAAGGTGTGGTTTATATTAATTAACACTATCATACAATGTACTAGACACAATATATGTACTTAAAAGAGAAAGCAGCAAGAAGGTAAGTTCTAACCTGCCCCGTTACTTTGAGATTGATGTGTTCTCCAGATCCTGCCGCATCTGGCTTTACATCGGGCTAAAAACAACAAAGTATTATAGTATCATATCACTAGATGTACCTTTGAATCTTCTGACATAATAAGATTAGGAAGGAAGACAGAAAGAGAGGGAGAAATTGAATTTCACGAGGAAAATATGGCTGAAATGAAGATAATTCTAATTAATGTTTATTAATAAACTATTAATAACTAGATAAGCTTATTATGTGAGTGGGCGTTATGCTGGAATGTATTATTCAGGAAGCAGAGCTTGTATATAAAGGATGATTCAACACAGTTCCAGCATATCAAAAGCAGGTATTAGTTGAATCTCACTATGAAGAACATCTTGTTGCTTGCTTTTCTTGTATTGCTGGTGGAAAGTATTAATTGTCGCATCGCAACCGATGGTAAAAGTATCCATTGCATGTATGCTGGAGTCATTTTATTCTTTATAACAATAGAGTCGACTGATATAATCCCTGATAATGGTAACACTGAAGAAATAAGTGATGGCAAACAGTTTGATGGAGAAACACAAATTAACAATGACAATGGTAAGTTGCACCATTGATTTAATATTGCATGTACTTATCTTTCAATATATAGATTTTAAAGGTGATGAAACTGATACTGAGCCTACAAAGCAAGGTAATGACTAATGAATTTCTCATGAATGATTTCAAAATAACTTATAGATGTTGGTCTGAAAGCAGAAGCAACTCAGGCTGATGGAGACAAAGAAGGTATGATTCACTTTAATTTATATGTTCCATAACATAAGGATGATACTATTAAGTGTCTTAAATTTTTATTTTTAGTTGCAGAGCAATCCATTCAGCTAAAAATAGGGCAAGGAAAGAAGTTTACCATCACTCTCTCTCCTGACAGTGGGAGTGGTGTGGTGTACACTCGTTGGGGAAGGACACATTGTCGTAGTGGAGCAGAGCTAGTCTATGCTGGATACACTGGAGGCAGTGGATTTAATCAGCATGGAGGAGGAGCAAACCTCTTGTGTATGCCAACCAGTGGTGTGGGACATCTCAGCCATCAAAACCCTGGACACTATTCATTCATGTATGGAACAGAGTATGAATCACATAACAGGATCTGGAGAAACCACGACTGGAACGTCCCTTGTGCTGTGTGTTATGTTCCTGACAAATCCACTAAAATGCAGTTGCCTGGTAGGATCACCTGTCCAGACTCATGGACCCAGGAATATAGAGGTTACTTGATGGCAGATCACAGAGGCCATCCTCATAATAGAGTCTTTGAATGCATTGATGAAGCTGGAGAGAAGATTCATGGCAGCAATCGCAACACTAATGGTGCACTGCTATACTTTGTGACACCAGTTTGCAACAGGGGAATGCCCTGTGGTCCTTACAATGCCAATATTGCTATAACCTGCTCAGTTTGTACTCGCTAAAAGAAGAAGCATCATCATCTTCAACTGATTTTTGGATACGGAACATTAATTATCATCATAAACTTTAGACCTGTAGATATAATAGTTTTAGTGTCAGAGATTATTTTGTAGCTGTTTCTTTTTATAGTTGTTTTTTTCAAAGTTTATAGAAAAATATTTAAATCACATGATTCATACACCTCTAAAAGTGCACACTAATTCATGCACCTCAAAATTCATACACCTCAGTAAAGCATCATACACCTCAAAAAAGTGCTTTACTAATGTTTTGATGATTTTCGCTATTATGCTATAATACAATGCAACACTACATAAAAGAATGAAAATGACACATCAGTTCTGTAATTATTTCTTTACCTTCTGATACCACCTTTTCCTCTTTGTGATGTATCTTCTTTTCTCAAAAGTGCCTGCAGCTTTTTGATTCAGAGTTACTGCATGCACATAATTAAAAGTGAATAATTAATATATACTTAATGATCCGATTCAAGGCTTACCACCCTTTTCTAGCAAGTGCTTTTTCTCATCTTCTTGGTTTTGAATGTATTCAATCATTCGCTATATACAACATGAATAGATTATACTTTATGCATGCAAATACTACACATGATGATCTAGTGAATGAAATT
>NW_003546462.1:2631-28670 GCF_000090795.2 Amphimedon queenslandica | reverse complement strand
TATTGATAATAATATCAATAACTTTATAGTTGATAATCTAACCTATGCTGAGGTGGTATGTAGTCATCTATCTGAAGACCATTTCTTGATAGTTTGAGATTGATTGTGCCAGTAAAGTCTATGGATATTCTGTAGTGGTAGAACTTGTCATGATTCTCAATCACAACAAACCAAAGGGAGCGAGAAATATGAACATCGTACAACTTTAAGTGATGATTAAACTAAGCAACGAAAGATAAAATTGAATAGAATACTACTGTATGAGTACAAAAAATAACTTACACTTCTGAGTGTCCCTTCCTTCCTAGCCAACAGGAACAGTGATTCAGACAGATACCCTGGTTTAGTGGGTGCCCGTTCAACCCATTCAATCACTTTAGCAGAAAACAATCCTATGACATATGGGACAGGACTCTCGTGTGACAAAGTTGCATGCCAATTCTTAAAACTCAATGGTATAACAGAATACCTATATACAAATAGAAGTTACTGTTATACAGATACTTGTATCAGAAAAAAATAATAAAAATAAAGAATTCTCCAATTTTTCATTTTTGGCAAAAATTTGGCTTGTACTATAGTACCTTCCTGGATTAAGAATTGCAGAACAGGTGACCACTGAGGTCATATTATGTTTGCTAGTGGTAATACACTCGGAAGGGAATGGTAATGATCCTTCAAGTTTATCCAGTGATCCCCCTCTGTCATCATACCGTACCAGTAGCAGCAATATATCCACCTTCTTATAACTCTCTTCCCTACAGCCTCTATGAATTTATGAAATACATAATTAATATGATAAAACATATTTCTATGGCTGCAATCAATTCTACCATTCAAAATTATAGCAACTAGCCAACCAAATAATACATGTACATGTATTATTATACTACCTGTATGAGGGTTGATAGAGGCATATTTTGACCTCCGTTGGTTCAAAGGTTTGAAAAGTGAGTACTTCAAGATGTGATGGGGCATGACGTGGGAATTGACCTTTGACACGAATACTGTGCCAGTCAGGATGATAGTAGCACACATCAACATGAGAAAAGTATCTGAGCAAAAGTTTACAGGGAAGAAGGAAAAGACGAGGAAAAACAATAGAGCTATAAGCAAAATAATCATAATTTCAATCTTTTTATAATAAATGAAGGATGTTTTAAATATTATTTGGAAAATTGTGGATTGACTGTACATGCTGCATAATCCATACATAAACATTTTGCCAATTTTTCGGCAGGCAACCAAAAATGCTATTTAGGACTTTCTAAATGAATTCCTGCTTTTCGACTAACTTGAAGAGATGGTTTGATCCGATCATGAAAGTTCCAGGTTCAGATTCTCTCCATTCCCTACCTGGTTTAGTGTGACCCCATGGATCTCTCAACACTACAACACTAAAAGAATAACACAAAAAATGAATGAATGATGCTTGAATGTACTGTACTATGTACCCTACCTCTCAGTTCCAATCTGTTTTATGTCTAATATAGAATAAGCATGAAATGGTTGAATACCAAGTTCAGTATCAATGGATTCGGTTGGATCAACTGGACTGCTAGAAGCTGCCATTGGAAACCTGTCATAAATACATAAATACATTGTTTAAATTTCAAATTTAAAACTTCATACTTGGATTCTTTAAAACTCAGGAGTTTAGCCCACACAAGCTCTTGCTCAACTTCCTCATCTACATTCATACATAACATAAAAAAGTATATTATTAATCATTATATGCAATAAGATTAAATCTTCAAACACATTTAAAGGACAATAGTCTGCAGTTATAGTACCTGCATGATGAGCTCTTAAGTGTATCACATCGCAAGGATACCCAGTCAATACTGAGAGACCACTAATGATGGTGCCACCATCAAGTGATTCATATGATCCATACATCTTAGCCATTGCTTTCTCTATCAGAGGAACCCATAGCTGTCCTCTACGAGCCTTGAAGAACAGAAAAAACAAGAAGAGGTGATGTAAGATTGTAAGAGGTTTACACTGTTACTTACTTTTGAAAAAACTAGTTGATTACTCCAAAAATCTGCAGTAACAGGGAAATAGTCATCGACTAGTATGGTCTGCCAGAGTCCATCACGACACAGTTTTACCAAATAAACACCTTGAGGACAAAACTAAAGCAAGAATAAGAAGTGTGATAATTTGGAATGAAGATATTATGCACTGGAAAAGATAGGGTATAGAGTATAAAAACTTCAATTATATTTTGATTTTATTCATCATACTTCTTTTGTTATAAGAATTTTCTGCAATAATTCAGGTACTTCTGCAATCACTGCAAGTGCACTAAGAAACCTAGCAATAATAAAAGTAAAATTATATATTACACTGGAATTATCTTTAAAATAACGGTATGCAAGGATATCTCCCCATAGGTGAAGATGTCAAAAAGGGAATCTTCACATGGTTCACAAAACTTGCTTCTCATTGATGCCAATCAGAATTACTGCATGTGCCATGTGTTTACTAACCAGCAATCTCCTAGCATTCCTTGTGCAATGTCGTCAGGTTTAGGATCCCTAAACACACACCAGGTACCATGTCTTCTGTCAAGACGTATATCAGCTGGTCTGGACCACTTACTAATGACATCCCAGCGAGATATTGGGATCTTTGGATTAATATAAAGCGATCGAGGGGAGTGGGGGAAATCAGGATCAATGAATGGCTCTTTTAACTATAAAACAAGAACTTATCATGAACACTTTCTTGCACATAAAATAGCAACAAATTGAGTTACGTGTACATTGTGCAATAGTTTTATGAAATTTGAGATCAAAACTATAAAACTTTAATCATTTACATGTACATGGATTTGTGTATTAATTACTGACTTATTTCCAAATTGTCATTTTTAATGGAAAGTCAACAATGACATTCATGTACATATAATATACTACCCCTCACTTTCTTTTGTTGAGCAACAATGCTCTTCTCCACCCTACGAGCATAATCCTCCATAAGCTCCTCTATCTCTTTAACACTCTGAGATTGGTCACTGCTAATCTGTCGTACTAGATCTAACTTGTTAGGTACATCAGTAGATAGACTTAAAGGTGTGACAATGGTCCGCCGTCGTTCACATACGCCACACCTTTCACCTCCTTTATTATGATATGTACAAGCCGGACACACCCATTTATCTGTCTCCTCTAATGAATATTCATTAAGTGGACTATTCTCTAATTTATTTATTAATTCTCTAAGCACAGCTGGATCGCCAAATAATACTTCGCCGTCGTCTGTTGGTAGTATATGATCTAAACTCAGTGGATGCCGCCGCCCTGTTGATCCACACTGCTCACACTCCAGTAAATCAGGATGATTGACAAAAGTACATTTCCTGCATGTCCATCCTGTTACTGTTACTTCAGGCTCTGGCTCAAAAAGTTTCTTAAGTTTTTTGAAGCCAGAGCTGATCCCATTGCTGATGCTACTGGTAATACTACCAGTGTTAGTGTCATTAGATTGCCTGTCATCTTTAGATTGTTTAACATCAATTGGTTTATCATGCCCACACACTGCGCATTGAGTATCAGCCTCGTTGTTTTTATAAGTACATCCAGGGCAGCTCCAATGGCTGCTCTTCAAACGAAAGAGAGATCTAGAGAAAGATGACAGTCGATCCATGACTGTAACTTCAGGACCTATTTCCTCTTCATCTTCTTTCTTTGTTCTCTTCTGCCTCCTTTTCATAGGATCACTATCTTTAAAGCTCCTTTCTTCATTACACATGGAGCAGTATTGAGATTTTAACTGATTCTCGTATGTACAAGATGTACATGTCCATGTCATTGCACTTGCCATTTTAGCAAATGGGTGTGGCTCAAACGTAAACCACGCCTACTTTATTACTTCAACTCCGCCCACAAGGCAATATGGTACTTTTTGATGTTAATGATTTTTCTGTTTTATTTTGCTTCTTTAGGCTCGTTTCTTAGCACAAATCATAGTATTAGGTGGTCAAGCCGTCGCTAGAGCTTTTACTCAAGCACTAAAACAAGAATATCAAGGTATTTGTAATGATGATGTAATCACTAATTGAATTTACATCATAACACAACTCCTCATTAATCAAGTATATATGGTATATCAATTACTTTCTTTTTATTGTCACTTTAGTGACTTTACTCTCGTCCACCATTTTTAATTGTTGGTCATGTTTTAATGCTAATGAATTCATTGTACATTAATTATAATACCCTCTTAGTTCTTATATTTTATTATTATTTCTTACAGCAACTGCAGCTGCTAGGAAAGCTGCTACTGAGGCAGGCAGAGATGCCAACAAAGCAGCAAAAGCCAGTACTTATACCGGACTATCACTCCAAGAAGCTAAAAGTATATTAAGTGTCGACGATTTGGAAAATCTTGAAGCTATCAGAAAAGTATGTTAGAAATTGATTGCTAGTTGCTGTATTTTGATGTCCTTCAGAATTATGAGCATCTATTTAAAGCAAATGATAAATCACAAGGAGGTTCCTTCTATTTGCAATCAAAGGTACATAAAAAATCTTCTAAAATAGTCCTGCTTTAGCAAAAAATTGAACTACTTTCATTCACAAAATTTAAAACTATTTTCAATCTAATAGGTGGTAAGAGCTAAAGAGAGGATAGAATATGAAATAGATCAGGAGATTTTTGTTGATAAAATAACTGACGGAACAAACTCTGAGTCTGAAGAAAAGCAATGATTACCATTATAATTTATTATTATCACTGTATTGTATTATTATTATATTTATTGTTTTATGTTTATTTGTTCATGTACTCCACTTGTCCATGCAATTCCATTACAGAATAGAAATTAATGAAGATAATATGAGTATCTAACTAATATTTGCTGGTGGATAATGGGTATAGTGATGGTCATCTCAGTGGGTCAGCTAGTGCAGCATAAACTAACCATGTTTGGTAACTATGTATTCACTGGGTTACTACTGCTTGCTAGTATCATTGTTGGTAAGTAGACTAAGTCAAATAATGAGGAAAATTGTTTTTTTAATTTTAGTTTTTGTTTGTCCAGCACTTTGTAGAGTCGAAGTTGAAAGTGACATAATTTGAGATGTTTTATCACTTAAAATTTTATACTTATAATGTCTGTGTGCAATAATATTAATAAATTGATAATAACATTAATTATAAGACAAAAACATGATCTCGACGGCTAATAACTGTAAAGTTCTAATCTTTAAAATGGCTTTAAATCTGCAAGACTTCCTGGATCAACTACAGTAGAAAATGTCACAATAGTATAATACCTCACTAAATATTATAGTATCCATACCATTGGTATATCCCAAATTGTGGAGTTGTGCTTAAAATTGTGTGTTTGAAACTGTTCTACTTTTGCATCTTCTATAAAATATAATAATAATAATAATAATAATAATAATAATAATAATGCTAGTTCGGTTCCATACCAGTTAGTGACGAAAAGTGAATAGAATCAATCTTCTGACAGCGATGAACAGCCCAAGTTCGAGAAGGAAGTATCCCTGAACAAAAAATGACAAAATGTTCTTATATCAATCACAAGTACATGTATATAAAAAACTTGAATTCATTATATTATAATAACTTGACAGGTACTAGGTTTTACCTTTAGTGCTTAGATTCACTCTTAGTTTTATATTTCTCTTCTTGAATACAATATCCGCATACTCGTTGCACCAAAATGATACCTTCCATTCATAATGTCTGCAGGAGGAGAGGAATAAGTATAAGGACATTATGATGGAGTATAGCTTACTGTTCATATGTCTCTTTGATGCTTTTCTTCATTAATCCATTAATATAGTAATCCATCACTTGTAGCTATAAAATAATAATGATAATAATACATTAAACTACATCTCTTACTAGATTCTTGACCCATTCCTCCTTCTCTTCCATTGATCCAGATCCATCATTGCCATTAGGGAACAGACCAGGGGCAGTATCAGGTATCACTATATTGCAATGAGGTGACTGTAGGCTACTGGATCTTGCATAGTTTAGCATACAACGAATAACCAAAAGAGCTACAAAAATATCACAATTAACTAATGGTATAACAGGAATAAAAATTAGACAGCAATCTTATCTCTATTGTAATAGGTATCATAATATAAAGGTCTCCATTTCTGTCTAATATCCTTCCTATATGTACATGGGTGGCTTACATGAATAGGCTACTCCATGAAGGTGTTTCAAGTCTTTCTTGAATCTTGGTCCATCATCAAGTAGCCTTAAATTGATCATATCAAAAACTGATGTTACCCTGCGCATAACACAACACACAACAATTACAATAAATAATAATTCGGTTATTACTTTCTTTCTACTCTCCTTAAGACATCAATGAAGAGGATTGAAGGTTGAACTGAGTTTGTCTCAATCACTTTAGATTCTTCACTAACTGCACACTTTTCTCCTCTCTCTTGTGTAGTTGTGTCGTCATCCTTTCCTTCTTCTTCTCTTTCTTCTTCTTGTCTCCTGCTCTCCTCTTGTCTTCTACTTTCCTCTTGTCTCCGTCTTTGTCTCTCCTCCTCTATCCGCTTGTTAAGAACCTCTTGTCTCTTTCTCTCTTCTTCTTCCCTTCTCCTTTCCTCTTCTAACCGCTGACGTTCTTCTTCTTGTCTTTTTATTTCTTCTTCCTCAAGCCTCAGTCGCTCTTGTTCTAATCTTTCATTCTCTTCTCTTTTCTTTTGCTCTTCTTCTCTTCTTCTTTGCTCTTCTAATTGTTCACGTTCTTCTTCCTGTCGCTGTCTCTCCTCTTCCTCTCTCTTTCTTTCCTCTTCTAATCGTTGACGTTCTTCTTCTTCTAGTCTCAGTTGCCTTTCATTCTCTTCTCTCTTCTTTCTCTCTTCTTCTCTTCTCTTTTCCTCTTCTAATCGTTGACGTTCATCTTCCTCTCTCTTTCTTTTTTCTTCCTCAAGCCTCAGTTGTTCTTGTTCTAGCCTTTCATTCTCTTCTCTTTTCTTCCTTTCTTCTTCTAAAAGTGCAAGCTCTTCCAGTCTCTTCCTCTCATCTTCAAGTCTTTTTGCTTCTTCTTGATTTTTTCGTTCCACCTCCAGTCTCTCTTCTTCCTTCTTTCTCTCCTCCTCCTCCTCCAATCTTTTAAGCTCTTCCTTTCTCCTCCTCTCCTCTTCCAATCTTTTAAGTTCTTCTTCCTTCTTCCTTTCCTCCTCCAATCTTTTAAGCTCTTCCTTTCTCCTCCTCTCCTCCTCCAATCTTTTAAGTTCTTGTTCCTTCTTCCTTTCCTCCTCCAATCTCTCAAGCTCTTCTTTTCTCTTCCTTTCCTCTTCCAATTCTTCAAGCTCTTCCTTTCTCCTTCTCTCCTCTTCCAATCTTTTTAATTCTTCCTCCTTTCTCTCCTCTTCTAATCTCTGGAGTTCTTCTTTCCTCTTCCTTTCCTTCTCTCTCTCCTTCTCCTGCTTCTCATACTCTTCCACTAAGTTTATAGTTTCATTTGCATTAGCAGCCACAACTATTCTTTTAAGAAAGTCAGTACCAGTAGATGAAGAGGCCACAGTAGAATCTAACAAATCATCTCCTTCCATGAAAGTTGTCTGATTGACAGTTTCATCCAATACAAGAATCTCAGGTGTGTGTATATGAAGTGAATCATCAAACTTTCTACCAGTGCTAAGTGTATCATCCTGCAGTGCTGCCATACCAGTTGCTATTCGCTCCAGTCTAGCTTTACTTGCTTTACTAGCAGACTGGCCTTTTGCCCTACGTGGGGTCAGTTTGGGTATCTTACTAGCACTAGTAGGACGAGGTGAACCAGTTTTACTGGCGCTACGAGTCAAGTACCGGCGAGGGACTGGAGTGTTGCTTGCTGGAGTGTTCTCGACAAAATCAATTTCGGAGACTTCGTTGATCCAGTTTGTATCTTTATTGCTTTGCTCTAGGACAACAGTGTCATCAAGCTCAGGAGAACCATCCAATTGTGCAGACTATAATAATGCAAGAATAAATAATAAATTTATAATTGAAAAATATTATGAGCTATTATACAAATGTACATTATAGCATGCAAGGATATCACTATCATTTTCAGTATAGTGTTTCTCTTTAATTCAGTGAGCATTCTTCTTACACAAACATGCAATTATAGCTATAACAGTATATTATCATTATTATTATACTGTACCTGATGGAGAGAACTAGTGTGAATTACAAATGTCCTGTCATTTGGTTCCTCTTCCTCAATACATTCTTCATCTGGTTCAGGTACAAGAACTGCTGCTGGTTGTACTATGAATGTAGAAGTACTTCTTGTATCAGAGACACCTAATAGTAATAAATAAATAAATAAATAATAATAAAATAAAAAATAGTACATGCATGTACATAATGAGAAGCAGTATTGTGAAAAGGAAAGGACAGTATCTCACCGGTTCTATTAAGAGAAGCTCTAGTAGAAGGTCTAGAGACTTGTTCCTGTTGATATGAGGACTCCATTGATCTCTGGCCATGTTGTATTGATGGCCTAATGGGATCCATTGACTGTTGCTTCTTTCCTGTGGACGATGACCTCAATTGCATGGACCTTGAAAGAGGCTCGTTTGTTCTTCGCTGTACTTTAGGTTTCTTTAGACTACTACTGAGTTGCTGTTCTTTTGTCTTCTTTAAGCTACCAGTCCGCTGCTGTACATAAGTATTAGGGCCACTATAGTCAGGCATATAAGGAGACTTGAGTCCTGACATGGTCCTAGTGCCTGATTTAGGAGTGATGGCTAACTTTTTAGACACAGCTATAGTAGAGGAGCTACTGGGGTGCTTCTGACCAGCAGAGACATTGAAGGAATGATGTATAAGATCAGCAACTTCACTGTGAGCTGTACTCACTGATGCTTCAGTTTGATGAGTACTAGTGGAAGCCATTGAATCATTAGGAGCGACAATTACTGATGGTGTATGAGGAGGGCCAGCCTTATTCTCAATAGGATGTACACTAGGAGCAACTGCAGATGTATTGCAAGGTTGCTTCTCAATATTAGCTTCTATAGGAGGCTCAGCCTCATCTTCAATATTAGGTACTGACGTATCGGTTAATGCAAAAGGAAGTGGAAGTTGCTTCTTGTTAGTATCATTACTAGTAGACTCCACTGAAGACACATTAGCTGAGTGAGAGATACAAAGAGGAGATTTAGGAAGATGAGGGATCTTCTCTATAGTACGATTCTTAATGTTATAAGATTTATTATCATCAGGAGCAGCTACAGCTTCAAGAGGAGGAGGAGGATGACTAACATTATGCTCACTATCAGCAGAAGTGAAAGATTGATCTGGAGCAGCTAATTGAGTAGGAGGCTCTACAGTAACCTGTATATCCATACTGTGTATCTGAGCATAAGTCTGACTAGTAGAACCTATTGATGTATTAGCTGTAGAAATGGGAGCTGTACGACTGTCAGTATCAGGAATAAGAGACAGAGCTGCTGGCAATTTAGATGTCTTCTCTCCTGATGTAGTACTGCCTGACTTGCTGTCTACTGCAGCTTTGAATGAGTGAGAGTGGCGGCCATTAGTAGGACCTACTGAGGTATTGACCTGAGAGTGTAGACTAGTATAAGTAGGAGCTACTGAAGTATTGACTATAGGAAGAGATATATCTTGTCTAATAGAAGAATGGACATTATCAGGAGGGGCCATTATAGGAAGAGGTAGATCTTCCATGACAGAAGCATGAGGAGCTGCCATTATTTGTGAAGTTGATGGAAGGGGAACATTTTTCTCAATTGGCATACAAAAGGATCCAGTAGGGGTCACTAATGACATGTCAACTGATTGTGTGAGAGATGGAGGGGGAGAAGGCAATCTCTGACTGATATCTGATGATGATACAGGAGCAGCGACCACTGGCCCACTAGTCATTGGGGGAGGAGGTAAGGTTTCTAGTGTCTGCGCTAAGTTTTGAGTACTTGGGGGAAGGTTTTGAAGAAAAGACTCAACACGTGTGCTAGCAGGAGCAGTAACTGGTGGATGTACAATACTGGTATGTGAAGGATTGTCCGCTTTATTTGATGAAGTGTTACCAGTTGTAACTGGTAAATGAGAAGTGGTAGGAGGAAGATGTTGCTGGATAGCTTCACTGGGTCCCTTAGGAATACAGTCACCATCAGATACGTCAAATATATTAGAATCGTCATACGTCATGGACATATCTCCACTGAGGAGTGTACCCCCAGCATGAGAAAACATTGATTTATCGTGACATGTGACATCGAGCGAGGAATCAGAATTCGCACAATAACTACCATCATTATTATTAGCTTTATAAGTATTGGAAATGCTGTCAGGTGATATCGGTACTGGAGTATCCATATTCTTATAATCCATATTATCTACTACTGGGGAGTCATAGCAGAACTTAGGAGAGAGTTGCTGCTCATCAATACGTGTAGGTTTGGTTACAGAAACATGGTGCCTCTCTTCTTCTTGTTGAATAGCTTGAACTGAAGCTACAGGGACCGGCCCTTCCTGATCCTTCTCTGGTTTAGACAAAGACTCCTCTTCAAAGACCTGAAATTATAAGATCCAGTAAGTATATACAAATATAATAATTGTGGATTTTATATTCATTACTTGTTGTTGCTGCTGTGTAGGGCCATCAGGTGCTCCTCCTGATACATGTGCATCAGTCTTAGGTAACTGAACTGAAGTAGTATATGAAGTGGCCCCTAATGTCAAGCTCATGTCTTCTGACTGGTTGATGGTACCAGCTGGTCCATGTGCATCAGTCTTGGGCTCACTGGAGTCTTTAGATGATCCTAACTGCAGCTGAACTGAGGTAGCTCCTAAAGTAAGGCTCATATCCACTGATTGGTTGATGGTAACAACTGATGCTTGAAGGAACTGGTCAGGATTACAAGTAAGAGGTACAGGATCAACCTATAAACCATTAGGAACAGGTATAAGTGGGATTAATTCTAATGGCCATAACTTGAAAAATTGAAGTCGGAATCAGCTCAAACTTTCTACACAGCATAAGGACATCAATATGTATCAGAAAATGTAATAAAAATTGAGGGTGATTTCGGAGCCATTTTTCGGAAAAAACCATGGGCTATAGTACAGGGAACTTTTCAGATTTTGGCCCATTTCTTCAAATGGCTGTAACTTGAAAAATTGAAGTCGGAATCGACTTAAACTTGCTACACAGCATAAGGACATCAATATGCATCAGAAAATGTAATAAAAATTGGGGGTGATTTCGGAGCCATTTTTTGGAAAAAACCATGGGCTATAGTACAGGGAACTTTTCAGATTTTGGCCCATTTCTTCAAATGGCTGTAACTTGAAAAATTGAAGTCGGAATCAGTTCAAACTTTCTACACAGCATAAGTACATCAATATGTATCAAAAAATGTAATAATATTAAAGTACAAACAAATTAAGTTCATTCACACCTGCTGCTGTACTGGTTCTGGTTCCAGTATCTGCTCCTGATTCTCCTTATCACTGATCTCTCCCCCAATGAAAGACTACAACAAAAAAACAAGTAAAAACAGCATAGATTATAATTTAAGCCTGCTACGTAATATAATACTTGTGAAACTAATAAGAAACAATGTACATTAGCTAACCTGCTGCTGAGGTGGTTGTTCTATGATGGCACCTTTTTCTGTAATTCCTGGACTCTCTTCAGCATAAGGCTAGACACACACAAAATGAATGATAAGTTGTTAACTACACATCATGTCTATAGCACTACAATAAGGTACATATACATCATGGAAAGACTTCAAGGCTACCCAGCATAATAACTTAAAAGAAGTGCTAAAGACACTATCCATACTAGCTGGGATATAGTGTTACATCAAATCAACGCTCCTCATATAGATGTACTGTGGTTCCAATTACTTTTAAAAATTGTGCTAATTTAACTATATCATTAATATAATGCTATAGTATATACATGTACTAAATGATACACATTTGTACTAGTTATACAGCATCTAATATCAGACTATACACAATACCTCAAACTCAAGGTCGTCTTCAAGGTCCGGTTTATATGCTTGAGGAATGATAGAGAGTCGATCAGGTAGCCCAGTGATGCGTCTCTTCTTAGCTCCGATGGTTGGAGTGGAGATTTGGAAGAAGGACTCGTTGGCTTGGGTCTCATACACCTAACAAAATAATAATAATAATAAATAATAATAAATAATAATGATAATAACAACAATATAATTTAATAATCATAATTTAATAATTTACTTTAGAGAGGTTAGTGGCCGAAGTCTCTGAACCCGAAGATTCGACAGAGTCATCTAAAAACAGAAACAACAACAAATAAATAAACAAATGAAACAATACATGTAGATGTAGTACATATAATAGACTACAATAAATTATAACTATAACTCAAGATACATGTACATGTACACAACATGTCAAACAGACTAAAGATAGGAGAAGGTATAGGCTAGACTAGCTATTACATGTACATGTACACTTACTCTGTTTCTTTTCCTTTTGTTTCGCAAACTCCCTAATAGATAGAACACAGTGAAGGAGTACACAGTACAGTATATGGTTCATTGGTTAGTATATTCACACGAACTATGTACATGTACATGTATTTGTATTGCAATGAATAAATGAATAATTGTTACATACTTGACGAGGATATTCTGATTAAAGCTAACTCTTCTCTTCTCCATCTGTCCTCTACAAAAAATTATAAAATAAATAAATAAATAAAATTCATATACATGTATGTACAATTATACATGTAAAGTAAACACATCCCATAAAATTTCAGCATAACCTGCATATAATACACATTAAACCAGAATAGATGCCCAATTCCCAAAGTATGAATTAACAATACATATACATGTAACTTGATACATATATGTACATGTACATGTAATGAAGACTTTGTATTACAACAAATTAATAAATAATTTTAATTACCTTTTATCTGCCAATATAGATGAAGAGAGGGCATCTGACTTTGAGGGCTTCAATATCTATAAAGAATAAGAACAGGAAGATATGAAGTCTTAATGGACAGCAAGATTCAAAACAAAACAAAGACTAAGATTTCTCTCTGCTGGAGACAGGCTAGTAGACTTACTGATGATCTCCTATCAGTTCGTTTCCTATTACAAAAAGAGGATGTTTTATAGTTAAATGGAGGAATACCTACCTAGCAAGAGGCAATCCCTTGCCTGCTCCAGAGTTGTTGTTTGCCGACATCTTCCCGCCTTTAAAAATAGACTCCGCCTACTATACTAACCTCACGCCCACACAACTTAATCAATGCGTGGGAAGCCATGATACTGATATTATCATTACATTTTCTAAAGTCTTGCAGATATAAAGCTATTTTAAAGATTAAAACTTATTAACTGTTCGATCATGTTTTTGTCTTATTGTTATTATCAATAATTTTATTATTACACACAGACATTATGACTTTAAAATTTTAAGTGATAAAGCATCTCAAGTCGTGTCATTTTCAACTTTAACTCTACGAAGTGTTGGACGAACAAAAACTAAAATAAAAAAATAAAATCCTCATCATTTGACTTTGTCTACTTACCAACAATGATACTAGCAAGCAGTAGTAGCCCAGTGAATACATAGTTACCATACATGGCTAGTTTATGCTGCACTAGCTGACCCACTGCAATCACCATTACTATACCCATTATCTATAAGAAATAGCAACACAATTATAACAATAAGTGTGGTTTTAAAACACTCAAAAATTAAAGCGAGCAAGGGTAAAATTTTTTTTAATCAACTAAAATTTGAAGATTCAAATACAATTTTTTTGCAAGTGTCCTGTAGGTGTAACACGGCATAGCATTCTTACTTACTTGATTGAACAGGTTCAGTAGTCCAGCAGATATACTTTCAGGTAGTGGATAGGTCATTTCTACTGCATATTCAAATGTAATGCCTCCAAGCAAACTCATTGAGCAGCTGGAAAAATTTATTATTTAAAAAAATGATTTTCTTTATTTTTCTCGTACCTTACAAGTGTGCCTGTAATAAAAATTAAGTAGAACAATAGCTTGAATTGGATCAGCAGAGAGAGAGTTAGTGTAATAAGTACAGAAGAGAATGATGCAAATATGACAGTTGCACTATATTGAGGAAGAAGAACACTGTAAGCATTGAGATACAGCAATTATCCTATTATAAATCAAGAGTTGTGTCCACATACATTATCATTAACAAAGACATGCTCACTGGCAATATTATAGTCAGATCTTTTATTTTATTTATCTTTTATTTTTGAAAGTATTTATTAATGCATCAACTGTTTAAAATAGCAGCTTAATATTAGCTAAAATTGCTACAATAAGATCCTACCAACATTCAACGTTAGTATTATTTAATGTAATCTTACTAGTATCTTCTGGTGTAGTCGATCCATTTACCAATAACCAGCAGGCCAATGATGGCTGCCACCATCATGCTAGAACCTAAATATCCAATAACGTTTTGGTACTTCTCATAGCCGGCATTATGAAGAACCTCTTGAAAAACTGTGACATATGACGCACCAGCTGAAGATAATATAGCTATAAAATACAGAGTATTATTATTAATAGTATTAATGAGTGTGTATCTTTACCAGTAGCTATTAGGAATATATCAAAGTAGACATTGCTTAAAGCAGTCTTTAGTAATCGTAAAAATGGAGTCTGGGTTTTTTTGCTGTTGCGTGGTGCAGTGACACTTGGCGGAGTAGGCGGAGCTTCAGGTAGAACTAATAAAGAAATGATAATGAGGAGTTTGTACAGTAGAAGCCAATTTAAATGCATCGGGCCAAATTTAGTCAAAATTTACAAGTAAAAATTTTTCCATTTTCATATTATTTCCTGATACATATACATGTACTTATGTTGTGTAGAAAGTTTGAGCTGATTTCAATCGAAATTGTTATTTTTATGAAATTTTAAAGTTGCTCCAAAATCGGGTCAAAATCCCTGTACTATAGTACAGGGTCCCGGGCCAAATTTTACCAAAAATGAAAAGAAGAGAATTTTTAATTTTTATTACATTTCCTGATACATATACATGTACTTATGTTGCATAGAAAGTTTAAGCTGATTCCGATCAAAATTGGATTTTTTACAAATTTTTAAAGTCACTCAAATGTTTCACACACATTGAGATCTACACGAGCTTTCAATCACTGATAAAAATACATTTCAGAATAAATCAGCATTCAAATAAATCATGCTTGCTAGTTTAAAAATCCACTCACTGTAAGTCAGTGGTATTACCAGTGTGGTTAGAATAGCCTGTGCCAGCATGTAGTAGAATAGCTGATTGTATACTGTGCTCTCCCAAGGCTGCCTATCCAATGCAGTACTATTGATGGTAATAGTATTATTACAGATATCATTAGTGTAGCTTGTTCCTCCACCAGTTACCACTAGGGGGCCAACAAGAAGTCCAATTAAGACTCCAAACTATAAAGATTAGAATAAATAAGTTTAATAGTTTATAGAATGTATGTACATGTACTTTTCTTTTCATCAATAAACCTTTTATTTCTGCCTTAGATAGTTGTCCTTCTCTTTTTCCCTCATTTTTTCTCTCTTTCTTTTTGTCTCTTTCTCCCCCCCCCCTCTCTCTCTCTCTTACTTGTGATGCTATGACAGAGTATAGAGTAGTAGCTATGGTTCTTTCACGTGGTGGAAACCATATTGCTGACATTTTGGAGCAGCCATTGTTCTCCATCAGATAAGTGGCTGAGGTTACCGTCTGCCCGAGAAAAAGGAGCCAAAACATTTGAGGATCTGCAGGAATACAAAAAATGCGACATGTTTTATTATTGTCTAAAATAATAATAAACTGTTGTCTATGCTTTGTTTGTTTATCATTAAAATTGGAATGTTTTTAAAGATGCAAGTATCAGACTTAACTAAAACTAGAATGATAATTATAAAATTCCAAAAAAGATATACCATCTAAATGCACATTAAAACAACTATACAATATTCCAGTAATTGTAAACATACATACATACGTGTTCCAGCAAACCGTAGCCAGGATCCAGCTGCATTTAACGTTGCCCCTATCAACCCGGTCCATTTGAGACCTCCCTTTTCCAAGAACCAAACAGCCGGTAGTGAAAACAGTGCGTACGTTAACATGTAAACCCATGAGAGAGCATTAATCCAAAAGAGTGAGACTCCATAGTAGCACTGTGCTATAGTTGAGATGGGGGAGAAACTGATCCAGACCATGTTGTTAGAGATCATGTGAGACATGAAGACTCCCAATACGAACCATCTCCTCTTGTACGTCTTAAGTTTCCCTGCATTACCCTCCGGAGCATTTTGTATGGTCCTAATCCGGCTTGTTGCGTCTGGAGAGTTGCTGGACATGCTTCTGATCAGGAGGGGAGCTTGTTCGAGGCCTTGTCGCTCCTCTTGTAACAGTTGTTGATTTTCTAACGACATTTTGGAGGATAGGTGTGGATCATCAACTCACGTGGGCGGATTTAACATTAAAAATGCAAGCAAGCAACCAAAGCAACAGTGGATGTGAATGTGATTCCAGTCATTTTTTCTACAGCCTAGCGACACAATGAATTTCTTTCTCTTCTTCTCCTTGCTAGCCTTTATCATTACCGCCAATGCTCAGCTCAATTGCAGTCACGAACCTGATGAACTCCAGTTCTTATTTATGGCTAGTAATGGAAGCTCCTTTAACACTTACAGCAGTTTGGTTGGAGTCGACATGGCACTGGAAAGGATCAACAGCAACTCTTCTCTCCTTTCAAACTTTACTCTGAGCTACTCAGACGCAGTCGACTCACAGGTATAGCTGGGTATGATGGTAAAGATCGAGTTACATGGCTCATTGATTTGACATGATTTGATAATGGAAGTTGATTAGACTTTAAATGCCTTTAGCTTACCCTAGCTGCTGACTACTTTATGATTACTGTAATAAATATTATTCTATAGCTCTTTCTCTCTCATTATTTTTCTTTTTATTTCAGTGTCTTAGGACACCATCGCTATCTGAATTTCTCTCCCAGATAACTGCCCCTTGTTCCAACTTCCTTGCAGTAATAGGCTCAGGCTGTTCGGTTGCTACAGATCCGGTAGCTGAAATCGGACCATTCTGGGGTCTCTCTCAAGTCAGTATATACACAAACACTCGCAAATAAATAATAACGTAATAACATAACTTCTTGTAGCTTTAATGATCACTGCTAGTTATTGTTATCTGAGCTATGTTGTAACATGAGTACTACTCTGGATTGTAGAAATGATAACTTAACCGTAGCATGATTAGCAACTGAGCTACAAAGGGGCTGTCTAAATTGAGGTGTGTTCTTGCATTGTGTAGTTATATTAAACAAACAGCCCATCAGCTTACTGAACTGTGCAAATTGCAGCATTTGATTATTAAAAATAATTTACAAACACTGGTAGTCTTCCATGAGTAATTGTTTCACTTCAACCTTCTACCTACCTTTTCCTTCCACTTTTTATTTCCCTACCAGTAGCTCTTGCCAAATATTTTTGCTATTTAGCGTACGTTACTCACGTACTAATTGGCTTCTTTTTTTGTATGAAAGCAGAAGCCATCTTATAGTTCATCTTGAATCATGATCTCAATTATACTTCTTGATGATGATGATAATAAATTAATTATCACTTTCTCCAGGTCTCTTATTCCTCGTCATCAGTCCATCTAAGAGACCGCAATCGTTTTAAGAACTATTTCCAAATCTACGTATCCGAGAGCAACTATATTCCAGGAATAGCAGCGATCATGACTCATTATGAGTGGAGTAGAGTTGTCATTATTACTGAGAAAGTAACACTATTTACTGAAGTATGTTTGGTGCCTGCTTTTATTCAATTATCATTACTATTATGCAACCTGTACATGTGCAATGATGTAATTATCATGTTTACATGCACATGCATTATGCCTCACTTCATAATAATGATCACATATAAGTGACCTATGGCCATTTTTGGAGTAAATGTTATGTTTATTGCACAAGCTACCAAAGCTTAATCACCCCCATTGAATCTAATGATAAACTCATAACAAATTAATTGTTTGCTCAACCTAATTAAACATTTTACTATCACCATACTTATATGTACTTGTATGTATACTTTTATTCTGTGCTATATTCATTAGACTGAAGAGTCACTCATTGAACTACTGAATACAAAGTCAATTGTTGCTACGAAGATTAGCTTTGAATCTGATGAAGATCCTGCTAACATTTCTGATCTATTTGTAAGTGTAATTTGCTTGCTACAAAAATAAAGTAATATTTTCAAATTTAAGTTTTTGTAGTGTATTATTTATGTTACCAAACACAGTAGGGGGGCATGTTGGCCCCTTCAAAAATTTTATATGATAAATGAAGATAAATGTTATTGTAATTTAATGTAATGCAGTCTCATTTTTATACACCACCATTTGAAAAAGGTCTCTTGGGTTGGATAACAATGTGGTTCACACTTCTGTGCTTATGTAAACTGTAATCTCCTAAAGGAAACTACCTTTTATTCTTCTCAAATATGTTGATTTTAAATACTTTTTCCTTTAATAGCCTGAGTCTGGAAGGATCTTTTTCTTGAACATGTGGGAGCCTAAAGCAAGACAAGTCATATGTGAGGTAAGATTATAAGATTTGTAGCCAGAGTTAGTTCAATGAATTAACTCATGATTTATTTTGTGATCATAACTTAGCTTTATGCTAGCTGCATGGGCAGCTTGTTGTTGTTGTTGTTGTTGTTGTTGTTGTTGTTGTTGTTGTTGTTGTTGTTGTTGTTGTTGTTGACCTCAGTCAGCAATACCATGCACCATTATTTCTTGTGTTTGTGGGTAATTGTGGTTAATTTGTTGTGCATGTTGCATGAAATTAAGGTACTCTCCATACTTCATGCAACATGCTGCCCAAACCACGTCAAAAGCACAAGCCTAGACACTTAAAATTGAATTTTATCGAATTTACTTCATGTTGGTGGGCTCTGGCTTTGAGTGCTTAATGTAGTGAAGAATAATGAAATGAAGTCACAAATTAGCAGTAACTGCAGTACAGTTGTTGATGAATGATACTGTTATGAGTGTGAGGGTATGTAACTTGAGCCCCGTGATTAGGAAGTTGAAAATGATAACTTCATAATTATCATAGTAATATGCTGAGCTATTCTTTGGCTCAAAGAAACAATTATTAGATACATGAAAAGCAACAACAATGAACCAGATGCAACCAGATTGCAACCTTACAATAATAATGGGAGTTTTTTTGGCAATTTCTCCCAAGGACTTCAATTTAATTTAGTCATTTGAAACCCTAATTATGGAGATTAAGCATAATAAATGAAAGATTCTAGATTGGCTGTTTTGTCAATAAAATTACTGAATTCCTGTCAATATTTTATCCAGTAGTATGATGTAATTAAGGCTATATGGCCTTCCTAAATTACATAATGCTGAGAGGGAAATACCATCATTACAATTGTTTATGTGTCGTGGCGTTTACAGTATTGATAAGGCATTCCAGGCATTGTATGTAGTCTTAGTAATCCTTTGTTATAGCCTTATGATGCAAATAACATCACTTACTAATGAGCAGTTATATGTAATTATAAGGACCAGTATACCTGTCCTTAATACAGAGGTGGGAGGTACTTTTGTATAGGCTTGTACCAATTGGGACACCATTACAAAATGTTCTTATTATTATGTACTGCTGATTTAGCTAAGATAACTTTTATTGTAAGCACCATGATGTGCATGTATATAATTCCTTTATGAATCTCATATTATGTGAATTAATTCTTTACAGGCTTATAAAAGAAGACTTACAGATAGGAGAAAATATGCTTGGATATTGTACGGATGGTACAGCAATCAGTGGTGGACCATACCATCTACTGAGACACCAAATGATCCATTCGCATGTACAAGTGATCAACTATATTCAGTACTTAATGGAGCATTGGCTGTACAGCAGTATCCTATTAATACCAATGTAACAAAGAGAGTCATCGGGGATCTTGTAAGTTGTTACAAGATGCATGTACATATGTCTATTACTGTTACTATTAATAATGTTTTGTTGCATGATGGTTTGTAGTACAGACAAAATTAGGTGGGAGAGCTATGTTAATGAACATAGTTAGTTGTAAAATATGTACTAGTTGTAGCCAGGAAGATATACATGTAGTACTACTCTTTTTTCTTATGCATATTCACCCACTTTATACTCTTTTCTTTTCTTTCCCTTCTCTCTTAGTCTTACAATGATTTCTATGCCTTATACAATGCCAGACTTAATTCGTCTAATTCGTCTTATCGCAATTTCCAACCTACCTATGTGGCACACATGGCTTATGATGCCACGTGGTCACTAGCACTGGCTCTTGATAAAACAGCAAAAAGAATAGCAGAAGGTCAAGGCCCAGGCCCTGATTGTAATGGTACACTGACTCCATTGGATCAATGGAGCAATACGATAACAACTACCTCTTGTGTCATAAGATATGAGCTTGGAAGGACCAGCTTTGAAGGATTATCAGTAAGACTATGAAACACACGCATACATTGTAATGGAAGCATTTTTATAAAAGATGATCACTTAGCAAGAGTAGAATCTACTCTTGGGTGATAGTGATAGTAAAATATTCTTGTCTCTTTTATGAGCCAAGAACCACTTTTATTTTTACTTATTCTATAGGGAAATGTTAGTTTTGATGAAGATGGTATTAGACCTAATAGTAGAACTAGGATCTATCAGATAAGAAACAGTGAGTTACTTTTAATGTGCTGAGTTACGTTGTGCAGATATAACAATATATGTTATTTTAATTATTATTTTTACTTTTATTTTAATTTTAATTTTCATTAGATGAGCAGCTCCTTGTGGCTAGTTGGTTTCAAGATGAATTCATTTACTTAAACAATCAAAATACCGAAACAGTATTTCCAGGTATAACTATGTCTCAGATTTTCCCTGAAAGCATGTTTAACTGAACTAAAATGTATGAGCTTCATAAGCTTACAATAATCCTTACATGATTAGTGTACGGCTTTTAGAGAAACTTTTAAAATTCATAAAAAATTCAAATTTGATCGGAATCACTTCAAACTTTCTACGCAACATAAGTACATGTATATGCATCAGAAAATGTAATAAAAATTGAGAATTCTCTCCTTTTAATTTTTGGCAAAATTTGGCCCATGATCCTGTACTATAGTACAGGGACTTTTAACCGATTTTGGAGTAATTTTAAAAATTCGTAAAAAATCTAATTTTGATTGGAATCACTTCAAACTTTCTACGCAACATAAGTACATGTATATGCATCAGAAAATGCAATAAAAATGAAGAACTCTCTCCTTTTCATTTTTGGCAAAATTTGGCCCATGACCATGTACTATTATACAGGGACTTTCCCAATTTTTGAGGAACTTTAAAAACTCACTGAACACTATATGCTAAAGTCTTGTAGGAAACTCTTATCTATACATTTTATTAACTTAACATAAACCTTTACATGCTATATATTTTTTATTTATTTTCTATTTTCAGATGGTGTTCCATCAGATGGCACTCCTATTCGAATAATCTCTACATTTCATGCCTCGCTAGTTGTCATTTTTTATACAATCAGTTTTGTCGGGCTTGTATTTTGTGCCATCTGTCTAATATTCACCTTTTATTTCAGAAATAAAAAGTGAGTTATTAAAAAAAGAACTAAAAATTATACTTAAATCTCTTACTTATAAATATATGCTGTTATAGGTTAATCAAGCTTATTAGTCCTAATCTTAATTATTTCATCATTGCCGGAACATCGATGGTGTTTTTGTCTATATTTTTACGCACATTCCCATTTGATACCAGTAATGAAGAGGAATTTAAATCAACTCGACTAGTATTTTGTTATGTAAGTTACTATGCCTCAATAAAGATTCATTAATTACAATACTTTTTGTAGATTTCTTTATATCTTGATTTCATTGGTTATACAATTGCTTTTGGAACAATCCTATCTAAAATGTGGAGGATATATTACATATTTCATAATCCTTCGCCAAACAAGAAGGTAACAAGTGATCCTAATAGAAATTATTATTATCAATTATACCTGTTCACATAAAGATACTTACTGATTGGCATTTGATGGGTATAATTCTATTGATAACTGGAGGTATGGTATTTATACTGATAATTGGTTCTGCAATACCTCAAACAAGATTGAAGCTCTCACTGGAGTCCGACAGAGAAAATTCCAACAAGTTTAATGTGAGCTTTTTATACTATGACTATTGCTTTTATTTGTGAATAAATGGTTGCGTTATAAAATCTAATTCATATTGTCTGATCTCCAAGTTATTTTATTACAATAATTCTTATTTTTAGGAAAGAGGAGTTCCATTAGATTATTACGTTTACCACTGCTTCACTACTGCTTCCTATGTGTGGCTCATTTTCCTCTACATTTATCTTGGGATGCTTCAGATAATAGCCATCATTCTTGCTATGCAAACACGCAAAGTCCGTATCAAAATACTCAATGACTCCAAGGAGGTTGCTACCATCATTTACATAACTAGCATTGTACTGGTGGAGCTGGTCATAGTCTCATTTGCTCTCTCTAGTTTCTATAATACTCATGAGGTCCTTTATGATATTGGTCTCCTGATTGTTGCCTTTGCCATTTTACTCGTTATATTTGCACCAAAAGTGAGTGATGAATAAAGACAAATTTGCAATATTAACTCTAGCTTAAAGCATGCATCAACAAATCATTGAAGTCAAATTGCACACACTTTTGATTTAAGTACACTTGCCTGCAAACTAGCCTTTATATACAAGTCATATTATAGTTACTGAATGGTATTAAAACAAGGAGATTTTTCATTATTATTATTGTATAGATGTATCGCTTGTATAAAGATCCTGAAGGAGAAAAGTGTGATACCACACAGATCACATCTACAGTTGAATTTGGAAAAAGTGGAGCATTCACAGTAGTGAGTGATAAAGAGAAGATTGACCGGTTGCAAAATGAAGTTATGGAGTTGAAATCACAACTAGACGGAAGAAGGGTGCGTACATGCATTTTTAACTAGTGCTGTAACAATACGGAATGTTTTTTAGGCTTCAAGTAGCACTTATGCAGAAAATGGAGACAGGAAATTATCAGTTTCATTCATTGAGACATCAATGGTATCTTTGCCTATTGTGGAGACGAATAACTGAAATGACACTATGTATAAGTATATAGTATTGTCTTGGTGTTTTTAAACTGTTTTTATTCAAACCCATAATTTTATCCAGGAATAATAATTTTATTATTAAAAGGTATCAATTTTGAAGTGGACATTTAGTTAAATGCCCATTCAAAAAGGCAATGTTTTGCTGCATGGCATAACAATGGAAGATGTCATAATAATAGTCTACCATTGCTACGTGCAGCCACATCTCAGAGACTATCACTAGGAATATAATAAATCCCATGATTGATAACATTCGTGGTGATGATCATAAACTTGTGATATCTTTCTAAGCCTGGTCTATTGTAATTTGTTATTTGCTATTGTTGATTACCAGTATTAATTGATTATTTTACTTACACATGTAGATCACTATTTAAATGTGATGTTCTTAATGGGAATACAAGCAGAAACATTAAAGAACTTGAATTCCATAGAACTTTTCCTCCCACTTTGGACAAGCTTAGTCAATTAGTACTTGTCCATTAACATGCGGAAAGCAAGAAGGAAATTGTAATTTGAGAAAGAGATATGTTCTGTGTGTTAATATGTAATTGCCGCAGTATAAAAGTGTACTTCATTAAATTGCATGCCATGCAAAGTACTCCCACTGATTGAGTGATGGCCTATATAAAGAGGAGAGCAGAGGCAACTTACACATAGACAACTAAAGGAACAGAATCAGATTCTAAAATTTTAGGTCTATAACATCACTGCTATCATTTGAAAATGAAGAGGATCGTGCTTGTTGCTTTCTTTGCATTTTTGATCAGCAGCAGCTATTGTACTCGAACTGGTAAGATTATTATATATTAACATTTTTTTGAAAAATTCAAAATTTTTTGCAGGTGATGATACAGATAATGAAGAATCAGTTAATGTTGCAGAAAACGGTAAGAACAATTAGTATTTGATTGAGTTATCATCTGCAATGTTGTATTATAGGTAAATTCAAGGAAACTAATGACCTTGATTCAGGTACTGCAAATTATCTTTGCAATAATTTTTAAAACTTATGAAATACAGAATTGGTGACTAATACAGAATTGGCCACTAATACAGAAGCAGAGGCAACAGATGATAAAGGTATAACCAACCAATGCAGTATTAAGCCCACCATACGCTATGCAACATTTATTGCAAACAACTTGTTGCATGCGACACAGTTTATACAGGAGTCAATGGAGCTTGCAACATGTTGCATGAAATAGAACTGTTTCCTGTTTCATGCAACATGTTGCAAGCTCCATTGAATCCTTAAACTGTATTGCATGCAACATTAGCAACAAATGTTGCATTGTGTATGTTGGGCTTAACATGATATTATGGAATGATTGCATTGTATAGCTGAACAGCAGAACATTGGCCTCAAACTCACTGATAAAGGAATTGTCATAACACTTACACCAGATTATGACTCCAGAGGCAGTGGAGTTGTATACACTCGCTGGGGAAAGACAACTTGCAGAAGTGGAGCAGAAAGAGTCTATGCTGGATATGCTGGAGGCAGTGGATATCATGAGCATGGAGGAGGAGCAAACATTGTGTGTATGCCAACCAGTGGTGTGGGACATCTCAGCACTCAAAACCCTGGACACTATACTTTCATGTATGGAACAGAGTATGAATCACAAAACAAGATCTGGAGTAACCACAACTGGAATGTCCCTTGTGCTGTGTGTTATGTTCCTGACAAATCTACTAAAATGCAGTTGCCTGGTAGGATCAACTGTCCAGACTCATGGACCCAAGAGTACAGAGGTTACTTGATGGCAGATCACAGAGGACATCGAAGAAATCAAGTTTTTGAATGCATTGATGAAGCTGGAGAGAAGATTCATGGCAGCAATAGCGACACAAATGGTGCACTGCTGTACTTTGTGATGCCAAAGTGTAATCAGGGAATGCCTTGTGGTCCTTACAATGCTAATATTGCTATAACCTGCTCCATCTGCACTCGCTAAAAGCCTCAATTCAACTATGGACTGTGGATATCGGACATCGGACAACAAACTTAGGACTTTTTTGATATTAGGACTTTTACTTTTTTTGATGTGTTGTCATTAATTCTGTTGAAGTTAGTTTTTGTTTTTTTAGAAAAAAGTTTTTTAGCAGCTCATTTAAAATAATTATTTAGATCAGATATGTTATACTGATATGCAGCTGCAACAAAATAGCATATTAAGTTCACATATAAAATTTAATATACATTTATAAAAGCGGCAATCAGGGCCACAGAAAAAATTTAATGATAATAATAATAGTAATAATAATAATAATAGTCATAAATGGCGGGGGATTGGTATGGAGGATGGAAATGGTATCAACCCCAGTTTTTTAAATTAACTACTTAATCAGAACTATATTTTCATTTGATTTTATTTTATTATTAATTTCTTTTTCTTTGTCTCTCTTTGCTTGTCCAGTGTTTTCTTCATTTTGTCTTGTTTACTTTCCTGCTGTTGTTGCTTTTGTTTAATAATAATAATAATAATAATAATAATAATAATAATAATAATAATAATAATAATAATAATAATAATAATAATAAAATTAAACAATAATAATAATAATAATAATAATAATAATAATAATAATAATAATAATAATAATAATAATAATAATATAATCCAGCTTTTCCTATTTCTTTATTTGTTTTGTTCTGTAGGGCTTTCCCTCAATATGATGGGAATAGAGGGAAAGCCCTACAGAACAAAGATAAAACAATATGATGGGAATAGTTTTATCTATGTGTATGTGTTACTTTCCCTATTGTG
>NW_003546462.1:0-2621 GCF_000090795.2 Amphimedon queenslandica | reverse complement strand
ACTTCTCTCATTGATACAATCATTAAGCTATCCATGCCTCTTCCTTCTCTCTCGAGGGCTGCTCTGTTTCTGTTATTGTCTTCCTCTTTCTTCTTTAGTTCTGTCTCTAGCTCAGTATTTAATAGAGGTACGTCCTCTCTCTCTTTCGGCATAGATTATCTATGGTTCCATCATCCCAGTAACCAATTCAGCAGAATATGAGGGACAGGGATCGGGTCGACAAAGTTCTCATTGATGTCCCAGTAAATGTCTCTCATACCCACTATCTTGAAACAAGAGTTGAGACAAGCATACCAGTAGATATTATGAGGCAAGGGACTTGTGCAGCTGCTCGGTCGATGTAAGGTTTGTGAGAGAAGAAGAAGCAAAAGGCAATTGCGAATGCAAGCATTTCAATGCAAATGAGGAAATCCTGTGAACAGAAGGAAATGAGTAGTAGATCTATAGTAGCCAGACTGAACACATAATTTGCATTTTTCAGTCAGTATATGTTACACCCTTTTGCATGTATGTCACATGGCTTACCTGCATGCTGACTGCAACATCCTTGAATCCATAATTATCTAATGCTTCCTCTGCTTAATGACATTAGCTTTTACTAAAATAGCCGGCTATAATAACAGCTTGCCTAGTAATAAATAATAATAATACTGAATGATGAATAATAGTGTAAATTTAGAAATTGAATGACCAATCAAAAATAAATAAATAGTAATGAAGACAAATTTGCAAAATCAACTCTAGCTTAAAGCATGCATCAACAAGTCATTGAAGTCAAATTGCACAAACTTTTGATTAAAAATTGATGATACACTTGCCTGCAAACTAGCCTTTATATATAAGTCATATTATAGTTACTGAATGGTATTAAAACAAGGAGATTTTTTATTATTATCTTCTATTATCATTGTATAGATGTATTGCTTGTATAAAGATCCCAAAGGAGAGAAGTGTGATACCTCACAGATCACGTCTACAGTTGAATTCAGAAAAAGTGGAGCATTTACAGTAGTGAGTGATAAAGATAAGATTGACCGGTTGCAGAATAAAGTGATGGAGTTGAAATCACAACTAGACGGAAGAAGGTTGCGTACATGCATTTTTAACTAGTGCTGTAACAATACAGAATGTTTTTCAGGCTTCAAGTAGCACTTACGCAGAAAATGGAGACAGGAAGATATCAGTTTCATTCATTGAGACATCAATGGTATCTTTACCTATTGTGGAGACGAATAACTAAAATGACACTATACGTATAAGGATACAGTATTGTCTTGATGTTTTTAAACTGTTTTTATTTAAACCCATAATTTTATTCAGGAATAATAATTTTATTATAAAGGTATCAATTTTGAAGTTGATTACGCAATCAAAAAGCAATGTTTTGCTGCATGGCATAACAATGGAAGATGTCGTAATAATATTCTACCATTGCTACATGCAGTCACATCACAGAGACTAGATCTATATACACTATAAATATAATAAATCCCACAATGGATAGTATTTCTATTGGTGATAATCATGAACTTGTGATCATCATAAGTCTAGTCTAATATAATTTGTCATAATTTAAGTGATACTACTATAGACATTTTTTTGCCACTATCACTGATTACTCACTTATGTAGATCACTATTTTAATGTGATCATCTTAATGGAAAAACATTAATGGACTTGAATTCCATAGTAATTTGTTACATCACTTCAAACTTACTGATTAGTAGTCAGAGAGTCTACTAGTCAATTAGTACTCATTTAAGATGTGGAAAGCAGAAGATACATGTATGTTTTGTGAGTTAATATGTGTCATTGCCTCAGCATAAAAGTGTACTTTATAAAATTGCATGCCATAAAAACTACTCCCACTGATTGAGTGATGGCCTATATAAAGAGGAGAGCAGAGGCAACCTACACATAGGAACAACAGAGTCAGATCTTTTAGGTTTATAACATCACTGCTATCATTTGAAAATGAAGAGGATCTTGCTTCTTGCTTTCTTCGCATTTTTGATCAGCAGCAGCTATTGTACTCCTGCTGGTAAGATTATATATTAAACATTTTCTTCAAATTTTCAAAATTTTTTTGCAGGTGATGATATAGATAATGAAGAAGCAGCTGATGCTGCAGAAAACAGTAAGAACATTTAGTATTTGATTGAGTTATCATCTACAATTTTGCATTATAGGTAAATTCAAAGAAACTGATGACCTTGATTCAGGTACTGCAAATAGATATTATCCTTGCAATAATTTTTAAAACTTATAAAATACAGAATTGGCGGCTAATACAGAATTGGGCACTAATACAGAAGCAGAGGCAACAGATGATAAAGGTATACACGCTCCATTGACTCCTGTGTAAACTGTGTTGCATGCAACAAATGTTGCATAGTGTATGTTGGGCTTAACACTGCATTGGTTGGTTATACCTTTATCATCTGTTGCCTCTGCTTCTGTATTAGTGCCCAATTCTGTATTAGCCGCCAATTCTGTATTTTATAAGTTTTAAAAATTATTGCAAGGATAATATCTATTTGCAGTACCTGAATCAAGGTCATCAGTTTCTTTGAATTTACCTATAATGCAAAATTGTAGATGATAACTCAATCAAATACTAA
>NW_003546461.1:154881-158618 GCF_000090795.2 Amphimedon queenslandica | reverse complement strand
AACTCAATAGACCAGTGCCTATTGTGAAATGGTTGCAAAAATAATGAGTGTCATTGTGATGTGGTCAGTAAACCTTGCCCAACCACATCAAAGGTATTACATTAGCAATAAAGCTGACGACGATTTATTGTTCTACTTTTGGCAACAAATAATCTCACAGTGCATCTAATACCAAAAGAACAGTGCTTTTGAAAAGCTACATTTGACAAAGTTGCTCTATTTATTAAAACTCTTAATTAAGAGTTAAAAGATTTGTCTGTCAGTATACCTGTTAAATTCACTTAATAGTTTACTGCTCTCTGCTTCAGGTGGATAGGCATACAAATCACTGGATTCTAAACTTCTTCTGCAGCCTAAACAGAACAATGGTTCTATCCAACTACAAAAGAAACTCATCAATAGCTTTAAACTCGCTACATAAATTACCAAAATAGCATCCTCGAAAAGATGTTGTACTTTGCTTTACCCCTGGGATCATCTCCAGGCCGATCCATCATTCATAAATATCTCAAAACCTTGCAAAGCGATTGTTAGCTTAGCCTTAGTAAATGATGATTCCCCGCCCCTTAATTATCTCTTTCTCTGATTGGTCAATCATTTGTATTATGCATGAGTTAATCATCATGATAGTCACTGACAATAGTATGTAGAGCTATTTCCTACAAATATTCAGGCATTGAATTGCTTACACACATATATACAGGAGATGTACTATCCTGGTTCGATTCTACTCGTATTGTTGAGTTAAGTTATTTAATCAGCTGTTTATTATACTGTTCAGTTCGAACGGTTCAGTTAATAATACTCATATTATTTATATAGTATCTTGTGGTTCATTGATAGATCTAATGTAATGTCTTGCAACTGAATTTTGGATAGCAGATGTAATATTAACCATTCTAAGTGCATGCATTCATGAGTACTTCAGACAATTATATGTGAGTGACACGCACATTACACATGTTATGATATTGCAATCTAATTATGGTAAAAGTACACAAAGAACATGTAGCTAATGGGGTGTGTCTATATACCGGAGACACCCTCTTCAATGGATCTATTTCTTTGTGTGTTACTTGCTACAACATTTACTTCTACATCAGGTAAGGATAGTCATTAAACTTATGCTGAAATGTGATTCAGGGGATGTACTATTCTGGTTTGATTCTAATCATATTGTTGAAGTTGGTCAATCAGCAGTTTATCATTGTTCAGTTAATGATACTCATTTCAGTATCACTTGGAACATTAATGGATCCAATGTATTGCCAAGTGATGTTGATGTAGTTGGAGCAGGAACATTATCATCCAATCTCACTATACCAGGAATACCTCAATTCAACAATACCCAAGTGAGGTGTATTGCAATTGGATTAGTAGATGGTAGTATATACTCTAACTTCGCTGAGTCTATACTGAGAATGCAATTATCATCATGCATTATATATAATAATAATTATGTACATTTTAAATCAGGGATACTAGCTACAGTTATTGATCTATCATGTGAACAAGCAGATAGACTCTGTATAAAGTGTAGTTGGAGTCCTCCATTCTCACTGACTCCAGTATCACAATATATTATTAATATTAGTTATGCTGATAAAGAATACACTACAGTACTGGCTGTACTGCCAACTAGCAACATCTCTTACTGTCCTAGTCAGTATGGCCAGTTTAGTATCAGTGTGTCTGCTAGTAATACTGTTGGACCTGGGAATGTGACATATGCAACAATAGACATAACACAAACAGGTTTGTGTACTGTTGTTGTGAACACTATTATGAGCTTTTATTATCAATTTTAGAATACACACTGAATTTTAATGCTCAATACTTAAAGGAATCAGACAATAGCTGGAATGTAACTATAACTATTGAAGTAAGTGGAATAATTTTTAACTACATGATGGTAATACGATGACTCAGAATGGGGCTGATTTTATTCCTTCTTCCATAAACATTACTGTATACTTGATTGATGCAAACAGTGATTCAGACAGCATCATTATACTAAGACCAGGAATTAATGAAGTACCGATATATGAGGAAGCAGACCTTGTACTTTCTGTAAATTTGGGGACTTTACCTGATAAAATATGGAAACTATGGTTTAGCTTAGAATCTCACTCATTCTTCATAAACTCACTGACAACCAGATTCAGTAAGTAATAATAAACAATAATCATGTGATTATCATATGATCATCACAGGTACATTTGATATTATTAACGGTAACTACTCAGTGACTAACATTACCAGTGGAACAGTTTGTTTCACATGTCAGTTCATTGAAGGAGTAGGGACCAATACTTGTTATATTGAATACAGTTCACTGTACACTGGACTAATAGGCAATATCACTATCAATAGAACTGATAGTATTGCTACCAGTTGTATCAAAGGATTTTATACCGATATTTACTCTATTAGATTTTATGATGACAAACATGATGAGTCTCCTGCCATTGAATTGGACCATCAGTTGATAACTGGTTTATATATTGATAATACACTAACAACATCATGTGTAACTGAAGGCAAGAGTACTCTTGCTGAAAGTGACACAATGTACTTAACACCTTCTCCAACTCTCATTCAATGCACAAGTAATACAGACACTATTATTATCATTATTATTCATTTCTTATTATTTAGGGCCAGTTGACACAGAATCATCAGCTTATATAATAAGTGGTACATTACATTTGTTAGATGCAATATGCATTATATGTGTTCTGTAGGTGTAACAGTGTCAATCATACTAATAGTTAGTGTACTTATACATATTGGACTAGTAATAGTGTGTGTCAGGAATACGAAAAGTACATCAGCTCATGGTAAGTTATTATTTTGAGTTTTAAGTTATTTATTATGTTGGATTAGAAATATCATCTGTAACTTCTCCAGTGCCTCAGTATGAGAATGTAGAGTTGATGCCTGCTACTTCATCTCTTCCTCCTCCATTATCAGTTGATGAGTTGCAGTTGGAATCATGTGCTGCTTATGGTGTAGTATCACAAAGACATTAAACTCTAACATGCATACATGTAGACTAAATGTGTTTGTATCTTTAAACGATGTGTATCTATAAATGTCACTCCATTTTATTACAGTTATCAAAGCTATTAATGTTGTTTTTCATTAGTTGCACCCCCTATCTATGGTTGTATCAATGCCTTTACTCATCATGACAAATGATGATGTTATAAAGTAAACAAGTCAAGATTTACAAAATGACACTCTTCTTATTGTTACTGATATCAGTTATAGTGTCTACATCAGGTTAGTACTGAGAAGTTCTATATAATAGGATTCACTATCTGATTACTGGTAGGCAATGTTGAGGTGACATTCACTTTATCTCATGATCCTCCTACTATTGCTGAGGGAGGTACAGCAGTCTTCAACTGTTCATCAAATCATTCACTTGTCACTATTACTTGGTACTTAAATAAAACAGTATTAGCTTCAACACTTACTTCACTTGGTGTTATTGTTAATGGAGCAGCAACACCAGTCTCTTCTCTCATTATGCCAGGACTAGTGGATCCATTCAATAACACTGAAGTACAATGTGTGGCATTTGGGTTTGGTATTGGTGACTTCAGTCCTCCTTCAGTTATACTGAGAGTACAAGGTAGACCAGAACCTGTTAATAATCTAACTGTAGTACAGTTTTGTGTGTGTTATCAGTTCAATTGGATACCTCCTTTCACTCTACCTGGTTTTCCTAT
>NW_003546461.1:143929-154413 GCF_000090795.2 Amphimedon queenslandica | reverse complement strand
TAGTGATTTGTACACTACCAACTCTTCCCATGTAGTTATTATTAGATCTAGTAAGTTTACAATTGATTATTATTCTTTACTGCTCACACCTGTTTGTACACAGGCTTCTTTGATGTTAGAAGCTTTACAGTTCTCTCTACTGACAGCACTAATACCAGTTTCATGTGTGAGTTTGTACATGGGTCACAAGCAATTGGATGTTACATTGTCATGCATGAAACATCAATTGGACTATACTACATAACTACTGTTTTAAGAGAACTCAGAATAGGATCAATATCAGGGACTGTTGAGCCTGGTCAATACAGTATCAGTGTCTATGATATCAATAGTGATGGATCTGTTCATTTATATACACCTGCAGCTTCTACTTCAGTCATTGTTACTGAGTCATTGCCTACAATTGAATATACTTTCAGTTCTAGTATTCCTTTATTCTCAATAAACCAGTCAACAACAGTGAATTTACAATCTCCTACTGTTTCCAGTTGTTCATCAACTTTACTTACAACAACTGGAAGTAAACAACTGAAATACCAGTAAGTTAAATTAAAATTATTTTGTATTTTAGGTGTTACGCTGGGATTGTCACTTATAATTTGTTCTGTGTCTCTTTCTGTTCATCTATTTATTGTAATCTGGTGCAGAAAAAAAGGTGTGTTATTCATAGACTAATGATCAGTAGTTTTTACAAGCATGATATAGGTAACACAAGGAGAACTCAAGAAGAGAAAAATCCTTCCCCTCCTGCCCAATATGAAAACATTGAGATGATAACTGGTACTAATCCTAATGTCTATAACATACCAACCAATGAATGCTCTGCATATGGAGTTGTGATACAAGACACTGAAAACCTGTAGCAATAATTGTGTGTACTAATTTTAGTGAATTTTAGATAAGAATCATTAAACTGCTAGACAAGTTAATAACATCATTACTAATATATGTAATAATGTCATTAATAATTCTGCAATCAGTTATGTGGCACAATATACCAATAATTAATTAATACATAATACTGAATAACAATGATGATAGCATAACAATTAGCAAACATGATGTACTTTAGAGAATAAATTAGTTTTTCTTGTGATAATAAATGTTTTGCTGGACATCTTGAATGAGATCATAAGAGAATGTCCTGTAGAAGATTAATAGATATAACAGCAGTACCAGATTATTCAACAATTACTTAATAACACCAATAGTATACTAATAATAGCCCTGATACATATAGATCTACATGTTCTTATGTTGTGTAGAAGTTTGAGCTGATTTTGATCAAAAATGAATTTATGAATTTTTAAAGTTACCTCAAAAACGTGGCCAAAGTCCATCAGTCCTTGGTAAGTTATTACTTGATAATATTTTGTCGTAATTTTCAGATTAGAAGTATTAGCTCTAACTTCCCCAGTAATACCTGCTACTTCTCTTCTTCCTCCATTATCAGTTGATGAGTTGCAGTTGGAATCATCTGCTGCTTATGGTGTAGTATCACAAAGACATTAAACTCTTATATACATGTAGACTAAATGTGTCTGTATCTTTAGCGATGTGTATCCATGGTGGATAGTCACTCCATTTGTAGTTATCAAAACTATTAATGTTGTTTTTTATTAGTTGTATCAATGCCTTTACTCATTGTGATGAATGATGATGTTATAAAGTAAACAAGTCAAGATTTACAAAATGACGTTCTTCTTATTGTTACTGATATCAGTTATAGTGTCTACATCAGGTTAGTACTGAGAAGTTCTATATAATAGGATTCACTATTTGATTACTGGTAGGCAATATTAAGGTGACATTCACTTCATCTCATGATCCTCCTACTATTGCTGAGGGAGATACAGCCGTCTTTAACTGTTCATCAAATCATTCAGCTGTCACTATTACTTGGATACTAAATAAAACAATATCAGCTTCAACACTTACTTCACTTGGTGTTATTGTTAATGGAGCAGCAACACCAGTCTCTTCTCTCACTATACCAGGACTAGTAGATCTATTCAATGACACTGAAGTACAATGTATTGCATTTGGGTTTGGTATTGGTGACTTCAGCCCATCTTCAGTGATACTGAGGGTACAAGGTAGACCAGAACCTGTTAATAATCTAACTGTAGTACAGTCTAATGATTCTTGTTGTTATCAGTTCTATTGGACACCTCCTTTCACTCTACCTGGTTTTCCTATACTAAGATATAATATTAACATCACATCTACTGGTAGTATCCTACTTCAAACTAATGTCAGTGTATCACAATTGACATACTGTCCTAAGAATTTTGGTATCCACACTGTTAGTATAGCTGCTGTCAATAGTGTAGGAGAAGGGGAAGTATTTAATTACATCTTCAATGTAATAAATTGTAAGTATATCATTTATAATGGCACATGGAATTGTTTATTCCAATTATGTAGCTGTACTTTTAAATAATGAGCTTGTACAACAATATCGTGATGGTTTCCAAAACTGGATTATGGTTATTAAAGTAAGCATTAATAATAATAATAATAAATAATTTTAAAGGATCATAATAGATTGAATTATCCCCATCCAGTTCATCATTATGCATCAGTCAAGTATCACTACAAGAAACTAATAGTACCTTCAGTTATAATACAACCAACATAACTGACATCACTATGAGTCAACTATTAGCTACATTCAATATCTCATCTTCATCAACAGATGACAGATATTACAACTTTACTATAATAATACTATCACATGTTAGTGACTTGTACACTACCAACTCTTCCCATGTAGTTATTATTAGATCTAGTAAGCTTACAATTGATTATCATTCTTTACTACTCACATACTGGTCTGTTTGTACATACACAGGCTTCTTTGATATCAGTAGCTTTACAGTTCTCTCTATACTGAAAGCACTAATACCAGTTTTATGTGTGAGTTTGTACATGGGTCACAAGCAATTGGATGTTACATTGTCATGCATGAAACATCAATTGGACTATACTACATAACTACTGTTTTAAGAGAACTCAGAATAGGATCAATCCCAGGGACTGTTGAACCTGGTCAATACAGTATCAGTGTCTATGATATCAATAGTGATGGATCTGTTTATTTATATTCACCTGCAGCTTCTACTTCAGTCATTGTTATTGGATCATTGCCTACAATTGAATCTACTTTCAGTTCTAGTATTCCTTTATTCTCAATAAACCAATCAACAACAGTAAATTTACAATCTCCTACTGTTTCCAGTTGTTCATCAACTTTACTTGCCACAACTGGAGGTAAACAACTGAAAGAAATTGAATTAAAATTATTTTGTAATTTTAGGTGCTATACTGGGATTGTCACTTGTAGTGTGCTTTGCGTCTATTTTCATTTATCTTTTTATTGTAATCTGGTGCAGGAAAAAAGGTGTGTTATTCATTAATGATCAGTAGTTTTTACGAGCATGATATAGGTAACACAATAACAACTGAAGAAGAGAGAAATCCTTCCCCTCCTGCCCAATATGAAAACATTGAGATGATAACTGGTACTAATGCTAATGTCAATAACATACCAACCAATGAATGCTCTGCATATGGAGTTGTGATACAAAGACACTGAAAACCTGTAACAATAATTGTGTGTACTACCGGTAATTTTAGTGAATTTTAGTGTAGAATCTTTAAACTGCTAGACAAGTTAATAACATCATTACTAATATATGCAATAACGACATTAATAATTCTGGAAAAAGTTATGTGGCACAATATGCCAATAACCAATTAATACATAATACTGAATAACAATGATAATAGCATAACAATAGCAAACATGATGTACTTTAGAGGAATAAATTAGCTTTTCTTGTGATAATATTATTGTTTTGCTAGACATCTTGAATGAGATCATAAGAGAATGTCCTGTAGTAAATTAATAGAAATAACAGCATTACCATGCAGATTATTCAACAATTGCTTAATAACACCAACAGTATACTAATAATAGCCCTGATACATATAGATCTACATGTTCTTATGTTGTGTAGAAGTTTGAGCTGATTTTGATCAAAAATGAATTTATAAATTTTTAAAGTTAGCTTAAAAATGTGGCCAAAGTCCATCAGTCCTTGGTAAGATATTATTTGATAATATTTTGTCGTAATTTTTAGATTAGGAGTATCAGCTATAACTTCTCCAGTAATACCTGCTACTTCGTCTCTTCCTCCTCCATTATCAGTTGATGAGTTGCAGTTGGAATCATGTGCTGCTTATGGTGTAGTATCACAAAGACATTAAACTCTTATATACATGTAGACTAAATGTGTCTGTATCTTTAGTGATGTGTATCCATGGTGGATAGTCACTTCATTTGTAGTTATCAAAACTATTAATGTTGTTTTTTATTAGTTGTATCAATGCCTTTACTCATCATGACAAATGATGATGTTATAAAGTAAACAAGTCAAGATTTAGAAAATGACGTTCTTCTTATTGTTACTGATATCAGTTATAGTGTCTACATCAGGTTAGTACTGAGAAGTTCTATATAATAGGATTCACTATTTGATTACTGGTAGGCAATGTTGAGGTGACATTCACTTCATCTCCTACTATTGCTGAGGGAGATACAGCAGTCTGTATCTCCTAGATGATGGCATCTCTATTAGATGATGGCATCTCTATAGATGATGGCATCCTAGAGATGGCAAAACACTGATGGTTGTCACGTGGTAACCCAACTAGCATTTCCTGTTGCTATGCCCCGTTTCCAATCCCTTTCATTTACTCTAATATCTATGTTGTGATCCAAGTGAAGTGCAAGACACCGAGGCTGTATGGTGAAATCCACAGTACTGCGGGATCCCGGAATCTAGACTCAATTTTTAATGAGTCTGGGCGTAGAATTGAAGAGTCACATTCAGGATATTTCCGTATTTTCATTGAGTTTGAGTAGTTATTGCTAGTTATTAAAAAGTTATTTTTTGAATAACTACTCAAAAATACTGAAAATATCCTGAATGTGACTCTTTAATTCTACGCCGTGATGAAGCAGTCTCCTCTAATTATTATCTACTCTTGTTACTATGATTAAGCGTAGCCTCCTATACATGGATTATGCATATGGACTATAGTATGTACATAAACAGCCGTAAAAGGCTAGTTTACCGAAAGAGAACATTCTGACCAATCTCGCTCTGACAATGACGAGGGTCATAAATCTATGGCTATGGTTGGCAGTGATGCCTTTTCTGACCGGTTAGTTCAGTAGACTATCAGCGAAGCGTTTCGTGATTTATAACATATCTATGTTTATAATAACTTCTAGATCTAGTAAAATCCGGCGTAGAGGTAACTTTCACTTCAACTCCCGATCCTCCTACTATTGATGAGGGAAATACAGTAGTCTTCAACTGTTCATCAAATCATTCACTTGTCACTATTAGTTGGTTATTGAATAAAACAGTATCAGCTTCGTCACTTACTTCACGTGGTGTTATTGTTAATGGAGTAGGAACACCAGTGTCTTCTCTCATTATGCCAGGACTAGTGGATCCATTTAATAACACTGAAGTACAATGTGTTGCATTTGGATATGGTATTGGTCACTTTAGCCCATCTTCAGTGATACTCAGAGTACAAGGTAATGTATCACCGAGTAACGATAATTATTGTCAGTATAATAATGTGTTGACAGGTGTATTATCTGAAGTTGGCAACTTATCCTGTAAACAGACGGATGATGACTGTATTGAGTGTAGCTGGGAAGCACCATTTACTATACAGCACTACATTGTCAATATTGATATTGCAAATATTGAAAAAACTGAAACATTAATTTCAAACAGCACTACTGTCAGTTACTGCCCTAAACAATATTGTCAACAATATGGGCAGTATAATATCAGTGTAGCTGCCGATAGCAGTGCTGGCCTAAGTGCTGCCACGGTGTCATTTGATATTGTGGATTTAAGACCAAGTAGTAAGAATATTTTGTTAATTCAATAGAAAAAATGCATTTTATCAACAGGTACATGGGAAAATGTTCATATTTTAAATAGCTCAACAAGACAAGGTCAATGGAATTTCACCTTTACTGCTTCCGTAAGCAACTGACCATAACTATATTCACACCATTAACCACTCAATGAATATCACATATACCGTATAGCGGAAAATTTTCGTGGCCCAAAATTTTTGTGGATCCGTCCAAAAATCAATTTTGTGGGTTTAATTTTCGTGGTTTTCTACAATTCGGCCATCTTAAACTGTATAAAATTGATTTTCGCGGATTTTATTTTCGTGGATTTTGAAAAAACGCGAAATCCACGAAAATTTTGGGCCACGAAAATTTTCCGCTATACGGTATTGTTCTTGTAGACCACCTCATTCTTAGCTGGGGACTATAACATCATAGCACATTTCAATGACACTACTAATGCAAGTGGAAATGCAAAAGTTAATCATCAAGGACAAGTGAGTGGGACTATAAGGACAGGAAAAATAGACAAAAGAAAATGGAATATGTTGATCAGTTTAGAGTATGGCACTAGTATATTAATATCTGAACCAGTTGAGATAAGTAAGATATTTGTTTAATTATTAAAAACACTAACTAATGTGCATAGATACATTTGGAGTTCAAGAATCAAATGTTACAGTTGAAGACTTAAAAATCTGTGTTGGGGTTGAATTTATTGATGGAAGTGACACCATGGAATGTTTAGTAGAATACAAGTGTAGCAGTGGTCATAATCATGGCACTATTAGTATAACTAGAGAAAACCCTTGTGTTTGCACAAAAGAGGTGAACCCCAGCAATTACACTGTCACACTTTATGTTGGATGTTTCAATGAGCCAGACAAAATTTTTGCTGTTTGGGATATTATTGTGATGGAAACAATTTCAGTTATAATATCACCATCTTCATCTTTTGGCTTGCCATCCTCAACAACCCCTGCAGATGCTAATGGTTAGCTAAAAATGTTGATATTATATTATCAAATCATTTTAATTAGAGGCGTCTTTTCCTACTGGACTAGTGATAGCATTAGTATCAGTAGTCATATTTATTATCATTGTTATCGGAATTGTCATGGCTTTTTTCTCTACAAAAAGTATAATAATCATTAACATTTCCATTATTTTGATATTGTCATTACAGAGAATAGATTTGGAATAGGAAAAGCTAGCAAAAAGAAACATGAGCATAATGATAAAGAAGTAAAACTAGTTGACTTTAATCCTATATAGGAAGCGTATGCTAATTATTTTAATCTCTTTATATCATTACTTTGCTCAAGTTTGCTGTTGCTATAATTTTAAAAATTTAGGCTGAATCCACTCTTTGCAGTTATACCATGGTGTGTGGGAGGTTACCATGGAAAGGGTTATGGTATATATCCCCAGTATATATATATCCATGCCTTAACCAACCTGGAATTTCATAGTTTACATAAGAACAATACTGCAATACTAGCCGTACTACAGCTAGTAAATCTGGTATATTTCGAGTGATGGTAATTTTTGTATAGCAATGTGGCATACTAAATTTAGAATTGCTAATATTCCCTTTTTCCCTATTAATATATTAGACTAAATAGGCAGCATATGAAATTTTCCAACACCTAAATTTTCCATTTTGTATTTTATAACCATTGAAAATCAGTAGCTAGATTTTTATGCCTCCCTGTACTGGAGGTGATTATGGGTATACATGACTCCGGCTCAGTGCCGCACTTATCTCGCGGGAGTTAGTACCCATAACCACCTCCAGACAGGGAGGTATCCTACACTTGTACAACCAGAGTAGTATACTTGGACACTAAGTATGCTCAAAGCCCCACCAACAATAGAAGAAAAAGTGCATAATACTGAAAAATCAAGGGAATGTTTTATACTCACTCACTAAGAATTATTCTGTAGTGACACAGAACATCCCTAGAACATTCCTGCTTAAATCTTAATAATTCGGAATACAGTTGTTTTAAATAACAGAGGATACAAAAGTCCTTATCAACATGTAATGATACAAAAGAAATGTATTCAACAATCCCATTGGCTAGTGGGAAGATGAATAAAGGTAAGACATAATTAAGATAGTGTTTGCAATATTAAATATGCATTTAAAAACTCATTTTCATTTTTTTCCTCTTTTTTTATAGAATTCTTGTATGCTGTACTTACATGTGACCCCTCATTATTGGTAGTTAAAAGAGTATCATGCATCAAAGGAGTCAATGGCATATTCCTGTTTTAGGAACAACAAAAAATCTGGAGACACTGATAATGGCATTAGAATCAATTAATGAACATGAACTGGCAAACAAATTATAAATAAACAAAGTAACATACATTGTACTCATCAATTGTATTAATTGTCCTTTTGTTATATTTATATATTTTTTCTTTTGTTATTCATACATTTTTACTATTATAATAAGCAGAAATTAGATGCAGTACAATATATAAACATAAACAATAAAAAAAACAAGATTGAGTAGGATTCCGAACGACCAACAAAAATACGAAATGAAAATCCTACTCTCACGACGCAAATTCTACTCTACACTGTACTTTTAAGGTTATTATGTAAGAATTATGGATCACCTTGCAATGTAGAGTAGAATTTGCATCACAAGAGTAGGATTTTTATTTCTATTTTCGTTGGTCGTTCGGAATCCTGCTCAATTTTGTTTTTTAATTTTTTTATGTTCTTGTTTGTGTTAATTTTTTATAATACTTATAATATTTCTTCAGTTGCAATTGTGATACTCATTGATTTTACACACAAACAATAGTTTTATTATTATTGATATGACTTTACAGCATTTATGAGAGACAGCGAGTCCTTGTTCAAGAAGCTCTATCTTCTCTGCAATCCTGTAGCTATTCCTGTTCTTCCTGTTGTCAAGACTTCAAGTTCATATTATCATTAGTATTATAACATTAATTAATTGTTAGTTTTTTGAAATAAAATAATTCATTACACACTTGATAAAAGAATAGTATGCAGGATTAATACCTTCTCTTAGCTGGAAACCTCCATTAAGTATTGCAATTGATTCCAAGCATAGCAACCATCAGTGTTTTAATTGATCTCCCATCTCCTCCATTGATGAAGTTGCTCTGGCAGGATTTCGAAGAAAATTTATGTTGCTCCAGGATAGCACTTGCTTTTGATATATGGCCTATTCCACATAAAATTTTTAGAGCTACCTGCAGCAAGGTTTTTGTTTCCTAAAAGCCATTTTGCAACCAGTTAGAGGTACACAAAGTCACCTGTTTTTGAAACACTTTATTGTTCATAAAACACTCAAGCTTCATGGTATCAACATCCAAATTAGCTCATTCCATAGGAGATTTCAAGCTCTTTAAAATGGTTATAATTAATTGTAGCTCAAGAACAAAATGAGTCTCTCAGAGGGGGAAAAGATGGTATTTCTAGTTAAAGAGTGATGCAGCTACTAACGCATGCATTGATTTACTGAAAAAAATATTAATAAAAAGCATAAACATTGGTTAGTATTGTGTGTGAGTTTTGTTTGCATGAATTGTATTCTCTTGGAGTTATTCAAGAATAAAGCAGGAAAATCTCTGTTTTGCTCCAAAATCTGTCAAAAAATCCCAACCCGCCCGTTTACTTAGCAACAATACAAATGAATGGAGGTTTGCTCATGCTCATGCTTCCGTTTCCAATCCCTTTCATTTACTCTATTATCTATAGTGAGATCTGAGCATGCGCGGCCAGCCGGCCACACCCAAATTTGGAGCACATGCTTCTTTAATTAACAAAATGGCGGAATGAGGTAAGCTAGTACGATCCAACAGTCACAGCCAGGTGCGTAGCTGAGGTAGGGCCTGAGGGGCCTGGGCCCTACCATCAAAGTGACCTTATAATTATATTCATTGAAATTATAACCTAAAAGATTATATTCATTGTTCTTACAATAACAAAAGGGGGTGGCTAATAACCACAGCTTTTAAAAAGCTATATACAATGATAATTTCACTCTGATTTCGCTCAGCTTGCAGGAAAATGCCTCCATTTTGTTACGTAAAAGGGGTGTGGCCAAAATCGCGGCGCACTCCGCACGCCATTTTGTTCCCTTACTCTACCGTCACCCAAGGTCCAGCTACGCCCCTGGTCATAGCTCACAGTTATGACTTTCCTCTTAGACAAGGTTTAGAGCCACACTAGTGATACCATTGGAGTCCTCTGGTCAAGATAAGGTCCTCTAAGAAGTCTGGTAAGCATTGGAGCTCGTTTTCCCGGTATAGCAATTAGCAAGGCTGCAAAAGTTGCAGTAGCCATTTTGAAGTGGGGTGAATCCTACCATAGATATTTTAGACTACGTAACGTAGTCTATAATATCTAACGTAGGTTACGTAATGCATCGTATAACTAGGTTCGGAATTCTTGCGTTGCGACCGGAAGTGCTGTATAACACAGTGGTAAAACGCAAAAATAGAACCAGTTCTATTCTTGCGTTTTACCATTGCGTTATAC
>NW_003546461.1:106936-143683 GCF_000090795.2 Amphimedon queenslandica | reverse complement strand
GTCAGAAAGCTGCAAATAAGAAAGAGCCAACCATTAGAAGAACATATTCCCGTCTGCTCCTGCTTGTTTCTCGCACTACATGATCCTCAGAGTGGAGATATAAGTCTTAAAGTTGCCTGCATGCTCCAAACGCCATTTTATCAGCCACACCCATAAATTTGAAGATTACTGAGATTAACTCTGTAGATCTATACTTGCAAAAAACGGATGTAAACATACGCGCTGTGGTATCACAGAATATAGGCAGGTTAGACACTCTCCCTAAATAATTATTCACTCTTGATATTACATAGATCTAGTGTTCTTACTGATAGGGGTCAAGGGGCCATGCAACCCCAATAAAATCTCTAACTGAAGTAGCTTTGCTTCAATCCATAGATAAGAACAATTCCTTTCTCTTCTATTGAGAATCATGTGCTGACATTTTTACATCAAAATGAATGTCACTCCCATGTTATAATACATGTAGTTATCAAAAGTGATCTATTTCTATATAAAAATTATTACAGCTCTATTTATGCTTAATAATTTTATCCTGATGATGGCATAAACCTCTACAAATAACAATGCTGCTCTTCTCTTTCTTAGTATTGGTAATAGTGTCTACATCAAGTTAGTCATTAAACTGTCATATAGCAGCTATTTGATAACTTGTAGGTAATGTTGAGGTGACATTCACTTCATCTCCTGACCCTCCTACTATTGCTGAGGAAGATACAGCAGTCTTCAACTGTTCATCAAATCATTCAGCTGTTCATATTAGTTGGATACTAAATAAAACAGTATCAGCTTCAACACTTACTTCACTTGGTGTTATTGTTAATGGAGTAGGAACAACAGTCTCTTCTCTCACTATACCAGGACTAGTGAATCTATTCAATGACACTGAAGTACTATGTGTTGCATTTGGATTTGGTATTGGTCACTTCAGTCCTTCTCCAGTTATACTGAGAGTACAAGGTAGATTGAAATTTGTTAATAATCTAACTGTAGCACAGTCCAATGATTCTTGTTGTCATCAGTTCTATTGGACACCTCCTTTCACTCTATCTGGTTTTCCTATACTGAAATATAATATTAATATCACATCTACTGATAGTATGCTACTTCAAACTAATGTCAATGTATCACAATGGACATACTGTCCAAAGGATTTTGGTATCCACACTGTTAGTATAGCTGCTGTCAATAGTGTAGGAGAGGGGGAAGTATTTAATTACGACTTCAATGTAACAAATTGTAAGTATATTAATCTATTTGTAATGAGTAATGGTATTGTTTATTCCAATTATGTAGCTGTACTTTTAAGTAATGAACTCATACAACAATATCATGATGGTTTACAAAATTGGATTATAGCTATCAAAGTAAGTATTAAATAAATAAATAATATTTTAAAGGATCAAAATAGATTGAATTATCCTCATCCAGTTCATCATTATGTATCAGTCAAGTATCATTACAAGAAACTAATAGTACCGTCAGTTATAATACAACTAACATAACTGTCATCACTATGAGTCAACTAATAGCTACATTCAATATCCCATCTTCAGTAATAGATGACAGATATTACAACTTTACTATAATACTATCACAATATGGTAGTGATTTGTACACTACCAACTCTTCCCATGTAGTTATTATTAGATCTAGTAAGCCTACAATTGATTATTATTCTTTACTACTCACATACTGGTCTGTTTGTACATACATATAGGCTTCTTTGATGTTAGTAGCTTTACAGTTCTCTCTACTGACAGCACTAATACCAGTTTCATGTGTGAGTTTGTACATGGGTCACAAGCAATTGGATGTTACATTGTCATGCATGAAACATCAATTGGACTATACTACATAACTACTGCTTTAAGAGAACTCAGAATAGGATCAATCCCAGGGACTGTTGAACCTGGTCAATACAGTATCAGTGTCTATGATATCAACAGTGATGGATCTGTTCATTTATATTCACCTGCAGCTTCTACTTCAATCATTGTTATTGCATTGCCTACAATTGAATCTACTTTCAGTTCTTCTAGTATTCCTTTATTCTCAATAAGCCAGACAACAACAGTGCGGAATTTAAAATCTCCTACTGTTTCTACTGCATCAACTTTACTTACAATAACTGGAGGTAAACAACTGAAAGAAGTTAATGAAAAATATTTTGTAATTTTAGGTGTTACACTGGGATTGTCACTCATAGTTTGCTTTGCATCTATTTTTATAAATTTCTCTATTGTAATCTGGTGCAGGAAAAAAGGTGTGTTATTCATAGACTAATAATTAGAAGTTTTTACGAGCATGATATAGGTAACACAATGAGAACTGAAGAAGAGAGGAATCCATCACCACCTGCCCAATATGAAAACCTTGAGATGATAACTGGTACTAATGCTAATGTCAATAACATACCAACCAATGAATGCTCTGCATATGGAGTTGTGATACAAAGACACTGAAAACCTTTAACAATTATTGTGTGCACTAATTTTAGTGAATTTAGTGTAGAATCTTTAAACTGCTAGACAATATAACATCATTATGTAATAATGTCATTAATAATTCTGCAATCAGTTATGTGGCACAATAATTATGCCAATAACCAATTAATATATAATACTGAATAACAATGATAATAGCATAACAATTGGCAAACATGATGTACTTTAGAGAAATAAATTAGTTTTTCTTGTGATAATAAATGTTTTGCTGGACATCTTGAATGAGATCATAAGAGAATGTCCTGTAGAAGATTAATAGATATAACAGCAGTACCAGATTATTCAACAATTGTTCAAACACCACAGTAAAATTAATTAATAATAGTAAAATTATATTAGTACAGAGTATTTTATAAAAAATGGCTACAAAAGAATTCTCATGTTATGTTACCTAAAATTCAAGCATGCCGACTCAACAACTTCAATGATGGCCCTAGCAGCATCTTTCTCAGAGAAATTCATTCGAAAACGAGACCTAAAATGTACATAAAAGAAATAATTCACTTATACCATACACAACCAACTCTATTACTAAAAGAGTTTGAAGTCCCACCCAACATGCTAATCAATTCATAGGCCTACAGTACCTTAGCTCATCAATTGTATTGCCTCTGAAGCATGGGAAACCAGTGTCTAGCATTAGAGTCACCATAGCCACAACTTGTTCCTGATAAGGTCTTACAGCAAGATACCCTTGAACACACAACTCAAGAAACCATCTAAATTAATAAAATAATAATAATAATAGTAATAATAATAATAATAATAATAATAATAATAATAATAATAATAATAATAATAATAACAATAGTAATAATAGAAAAGGTGGAGGAATACATTGTTCATACTTATAAGAGTCGCTCTTCTTTCCTCCCATTATTTCAAGCATTTCTTCAGTGAGTTTAAGATCAGGCTCAAACCCAAGATTACCGCCAGGAGATGACTCAAAGAGAAAACCAAAATCTAAAGAAAGAACCAAAAATTAAATACACACACACACACACACATGCACACACACACACACACGTACATGTACACACAGAGTAAACCATTTATTTAAACCAGATAAGTCCTCTTGTTAATATGGGTATTCTTAATTCCCATTCAGTACACATGCACATGTATATGTATAGTTAGCTTACCAATGTGAATAATGTGTCCCCATTTGTCTAACATTATATTCCCATTGTGCCTGTCCTTGATCTGCAGTAGGTAAGTTATTAGTGAGTATGCTGCCATGCTGCGTATGAAATTAGAGCGAGCCTCCTGGTATGGGTATGAGTCTTCATCGCCATACACTGAATGAAAGTACTCCTTGAGTGAGACTTGGGTCTGCTTTCCCAACTGATCACGGGATTTTGAATCAGGAACAACTTCAATTACACCACACTAAGGAAGCAAAGAATAATAGTAATAATGACTGTATAAAAATATAAAGTATAAGCAAAATTTTGATTATTATTATTTATATTTTTCTTACTCCAGCAGCTGTGGCTACTACCCTGTAAGGAACTAGGTAAAGTTGTAGGCCAATCTCATCATAAATGTCTTTGAAGAATTTGATTATTTGTAACGCAAGCATATCTTGACGTACGTCATCACCAACCTACACATGTACATAATAAGATAAAAATAAAATCATCCATGGATTAGGTTGACAATTTTCTCTCTGTCTCTCCTCTCACTAACTTTGAATATGCTTCCTTGCCAGACTGACTGATCACTTGATAAAAATTTCTGTAGATCCTCAGCTAATGCTATGCACACACATATACATAAAGGTAGCATGTAAAATTTATTGTAGTTTACTTTGATCATCTTGAATGTTGAGAGCTTCCATTTCAGCAATACCACAAGGCTGGACTTTAAACTTTGCTAAGAAAGGTGCTTTTGCAGCACTACAATGTACATACACAAAAGATCAAGTATAACATTATTATACAGGATAGGATGAGCCAGTCTTACCTTTGCATTGGAGTGCCAGAATCATAATCAATTCCAAGAACAACTGCTTCAGGATTACTGGGCAAATACACACCTACAGTACGTATTAATGGAGGAAACGAATTGAGGTAGTATAATATTAGGTATTTTGCTATCTAATTATCACATTACCTGGTTCAAGAGTAACCTCTCTCAGTGCCTTCAAGCACTGTTCCTTTCTCTCTGGTTTAGGATAAGGTCTACAGTGTACGTGTACATGTATTAATGAACTCTGTTGATAAGTATTAGTGTGTATTACCTGATAATGCCAGATATGTCAGTCACTTTCTTAAAAAATGAGAATTCTCTCTCATAAAACTTCTTAGCTGCTCCTGATAGATTATTCAATATCCTAATAGACAGATAATAAAACAATAGCATATTAACTATACTCTTACTCTTTATGTAACTGCTCTAATAGTGAACCAATTTCAGCTAAACAAAGAGAAAAATAATTATAGAAATATACAATGTACATACAAGTACATGTATATAAAATCATAATAATTATTCTATTTATTTGTAACTTACGCTCTTTGATCTCTCCTTCCTCGTCAGTATAAGTATTTGCTTGAATATTCCACAAAAACTAATAAATACACATACACATACATGTATCTAATCAATATACAAGAGGCTAACCTGATGTGCTAATACTTGTGATGAACGTGCAGCAGTTAGAATATAATCCTTAGCAAATCCAAGCTACAATAAAAGACAGTGTACATGTACATTTAGGATTAAGTTACTGACTTTGTCATATCTCAGTGCTTGTACAACTTGAGGTATGAACTGGACTATATCACTCTATTATGAGTAATAATACAATATATGTACATATATGTATAGCTATTAATGAGTTTACTGGTTTAAAGCTCTGCATTGCTTTATTAGCAAACTGTCCAGTGATGGGATGATTGGAGTAAGGTCTAGTGAAGTACATCAATGCCATTGCTGGTGGTATGCCTCTCCAATACAATAAATGATACAACTATACACAAAATATAATAATAATAAAAATAATAATAATAAAATTATGGTCTATTGATCAAGTTGATGACTTACCTCTCTGGAATCTTTTTCAACAACTTCCTTACTGGCAAACGTCTAAAATTTAAAGAGAATACACTCAAACATGTAGGTATGATAAAAGTATAAGTTTCTTGACTAACTTGAGCAGCTTCAGGTATATCAATAAATGCTACTGGATTAGTCTGTATCAAACGATTGAACTCTCTAGTCACTGCCTCATTGCTTCTAAACCTAATAATAATAAATAATAATAATAATAATAATAATAAATAATAAATATAATGAATGATGGATTGATGTACCTATAGTACACATAGAATGCTAGATGAGGTGAGGACTGGTAGGCCATTGTGACTGTGTTCTGCCAGTTCCTGTCAGTCTGAGTGGGATTGGTCCATGCTTGAAGGTTATCCTCACCTGTACACAATAACAATAATAATAACAACAATAATAACTATGCTTCATTTCTCTGACACACACATAATATAGACACAGGCACTCTCTTATCCTCCTCTTACCAGGTATTGATAATTCAGCTGCTCCAAATGGATTCATCCAAGCACTCAATCTGTCTACTTCATGACGCTAAATAATAACATAATCATAAAATGCAAACTTGTAACATTAAATAAATATACATTGTAGTGTGTATCAGGATTTCCCACAAAGCATGCTAAGTGAGCTAAACAGTAAACAGTATAAGCTTCATGAGCTGACAAGCACTACCTTAGAGTGACTTTTAATTGCGGGTACTAAATTTTGCGATTTTAGCCCAAGGTAGATTTTGCTGGTATTAAAAATTGCGATTAAGTAATTATTACTAATAGTTATATGGCATCATGATGTCATTATTAATAATTGCGCGTATTAATAATTGCGATTTTTAACCCTAACACAAAATTCGCAATTAATAGTACCCACATTTAAAAGTAACCTTAAGGTATACATACAGTACATGGCATTTGGAACAACTTTTAAAATTCATAAAAAATCCAAATTGGACCAGAATCAGCTTAAACTTGATACACAACATAAGGACATGTATATGTATCAGAAAAAAAATATAAAAATGGAAAATTCTCTCCTAGCCATTTTTGACAAAATTTGGCCTAGGACCCAAGGCTATAGCCTTTGGTCGTTGGCCCAGTTTTTGAGCAACTTTTAAAAATTAATAAAAAATCTAACTTTGATCAGAATCAGCTCAAAGTTGATACACAACATAAGGACATGTATATGCATCAGAAAAAAAATATAAAAACGAAAAACTCTCTCCTAGCCATTTTTGACAAAATTTGGCCTAGGACCCAAGGCTATAATAGCCTTTGGTCGTTGGCCCAATTTTTGATCAACTTTAAAAATTCATAAAAAAAACAACTTTGATCACAGTCAGTTCAAACTTTTTTCATAACACAAAAACATGTATATGCATCAGAAAAAATTATAAAAATGAAAAATTCTCTCCTTGTGACTTTTGTCAAAATACCCTGTACTACAGTACAGAGTCTTTGGCCCTATTTTTAAGCAATTTGACAATCCACTGACAAGAAGCTGCATGAGTGCTATGCCAAAATCCAGTGGGAAACCCTGATGTGTATAAAGTGATAGGCACATTACCAGTATAGCTAGTATAAGATTACGTCTCTTGAGTAGTACTCTACTCTTCACCATTGTACTCCGTTTACCAGTAGAAGTCATTAATGGAACTAGAAAATAAAATAAATAAATAAATAATAATAAAGACAGTTTATACTAACTATTGAGTGATTGTGATCGACTGTTGCTTCCTCTAATGGAATAAGTGTTTAACCAGCTACCCTACAAAAAGATAAAGGTTTTATGTTATAAATGAATAAATAGTTCTTTCCCTTTATCCTGTACCTGTACAGAAGGACTGTCCAGTGCCTGCCAGAAGCTACTGTTGCGAGGTAATGTTGATGGTCCTGTATCAAAAGCTACAAGAACATAAATGAGGAATATATTAAAAGATGAGTTTAACCAACTTTGAGTAGCAGCAACAACATTCTTGATCTCCTTGACAGCTGACCAAAACCTAAAATATCAATGACCAAATATGATTAATACATGTAATTATGCACATTATAAAATATGATTGTGTAGGAATTAATATTATTTATAAAGCTATACAAACATACTTTATCAAGGAGTCCATTGTTTGTCGTAATGCCTTAATATCCCCTACTATCCACATTGGCTGATAACTATAAGATAGAGAGAGAGGGAGAAAGAGGGAGAAATGAAGACATATTTTGTTAAAGTAGGTATAAAAAATACATACCAGAAATAATCCATTGTTGCATTGTATATCTTCTCCCTCAACAAGTTCCTGTCAATAGGATTGGGTATGAGGGTTGTGTTACGTATTAACTGAGTGGCCAGTGTAAGGAACTTGAACCTAGGAGTGGCTCCTGATATAGAGGGGGAGAGGAACTGAGGCTGGTCACTAGTACTGGGCCCAACACCAAGAGTAAGGGACTGGTGCATTATCTGACTGGTCAATGATACCAATGACTCATTGCTTGTATAGAACACTTGGAACCTCTCACTTAAAAACTATAAGAAGAGGAACAAGGAAAGAATAAAAATAAAAGGAAGATTACAAAGGAATAAACACACATGTAGCTTATAGTAAGAAGCTATAATACCATAGTATGTATGTGCATTAAGCTAATACAGTCAAGGCATGTTGGTCTATTTGTGCAGTATTTGACTTACATCAATGAGGACATTGTGTGGTTGAACATCTTTTGGTGAGATCTTCTTTGAAGAAGGAGAGAACATTCCCTTCTGGGCAGTAATGGTCCACTGCCATGCTGCTGAAAACTCTTTCATGAACTATAAATAAAACACACAAAAATATTCTCTCCCTCCATCTCTCTCTCATTACTTTAAACTCCAGGTCAGGACACGCTGCAATGAGCCACTGCCAGCAATGTGTTGCTATGGTAACAACATCTTCGTTGAATGTTTTTACTGGCAAATGAACAATAGCATGTAATGTAGTCCTTTCATGAGAACCTGAAAGGAGAGAGAGAGAGAGAGAGAGAGAGAGAGAGAGAGAGAGAGAGAGAGAGAGAGAGAGAGAAAGAATGAAATAATTATGATAGTACAGCATGTACAGTGAATGAATGTATAATCGCATGTACACTTAGTTACATATAGTTATATACTTATTACCTTTACAAGATATCAGTAAAGCTGTCATGTTATAGAGTGCTGTTGTGATTAGACTCAAGTCATTTTTCTCTATTGCTAGGACCAACTGCTTGTTAGCGTTATTGTATATACCAGCCAGTCCTATGAGAACAAACACACACTAATACACAAGATAAACTCTTTCTATCTACTAGTAATCTTTATTTACTAATAATCTAGTTACATGTATAATACTCTCTTTTCTCTGTTCTTCCACTCTTAATCTCTTCCTATATCTTTACCAGAGCTATCAGTGAGTTCAATGGCTCCTTTTACTCTTCCAATGAAGCTGCTTTGGATTACAACAGAAGAGAGAGCCTGAGAGCGAGTGTCCTTCAAGCAATCAGGATGATTACTAATCACTGCAATCTATTATAGAAAAAAAATTAATACTGAAAACTACACACGAAATAACTAATAAATGGCATAAATTGCTAGCTTAAAGTAATATAGGCATATTTTACATTCATTGAGTACTTACTGGAGTATGTTCAGCATTAGTATTGTACTGCATGTGAGATGCTAGTTGTGATGAAGCTAGTGATACTCCACTGTGATGCAGTAAACCTTGTAACACGTTACTCTCAACAGCAATGTAGTCCTATTATAATGTGTATTAGCATAAGAGGAGAAAAGGATAGAAAAAGAAAGTATAAATTGTAAATTCACTTCTAAAATTGACTTGGTTTGAGTAGGTACCCACTCCATGGCAAATTTAATGATCTCACCACATCTTTTAGCGAAATTAATAACAGTAGACTAATGGAGAGAGAGAGAGAGAGGGTGATAAAGTGTGCATATATGTATTGCTGTACCTCTCTTTTACTCATAACATCAGGCAGTATTACAGTGTGTGGCAAATATGATAGTTTGATTTCAGTTAATACACATTTATCAGGTTCCTAAAAATCATCACATTAATATTGAGATACATTTAATAATGTATAAGGACTAACAAAAATGCCTATACTTACCTGTGATGTAACGTGTATTGATAATTCCTGTAATAAGTCCAATAGTGTATGAAGCACACGTTTGCTCCACAGCAAATGAGGGAACCTATGCATGTTAATGATCCAGTCATTATAATTGAAATGAAAGGGTTTACTTGTCAACTAGTTTAGTGAGAAAAGTGTCGGCAAGACGTTTGATACGCCCACGGATGTGATTAAATTTGAATATCAGTAGAAGAGCATGACTCTCCAACTCTTTCTCCCTCTCCTTTGTACAAGGCTAATAGAAAATAATAACAACACAACACAATACAATACAGTGTGTGTGTGTGTGTGTGTGTGTGCGTGTGTGCAAATATACCATACCTTGTCATTGAGTATATCCAGTAGTTTGTCAAATAGTTTCACAGCAATAGCCTCCATTGCAACTAATAAAGGACATAAAATTCAACAGCAGTGTCTCTTACTAGTACTACATGTACATGTAGGTAGTCTAACTTACCCCATAATTCTTTCTGGAGTCCTTTATCATCAAGATACTCAAATATGTATGAAAAACAACGACTATCTTTCTCTATCCTATAAATACAATACAGGTCAAAATTATTTCATTAAAGAATACAAAAGAAATTAAAAGAAAAAATGTATGAATTAAGAAAGAAAAAGTAAGGACATCGCAATATAGAGATGAGAACATGCCTGAGTGTTTCCAGACGAGATATTGAGTGCAAGTACATGCATTGAGCAAAGTTGAGACGATTCACAAGTTTATCTAATTCGACCGAACGTCCCAACAATTCCTGCAATGAGAGTCTTGCTTCCTGTAACTCGCCCTATCAGTATAATAATAATAATAATAATAATAATAATAATAATAATAATAATAATAATAATAATAATACATGTAATAACATCAATAAAATGCTCACACAATTACTATTAACTGTAATTATTGGCACATCAGCTATAATATAATTGGTTTGTAACATTTATTTACATGTGTACATACATGTACATAGCCTGATGTATATCAATGTAGCTGTGCTACATGGAAAGTGTGAGCCAATTCATATAAAAGCCTTGAGCAGTGAGTGCTTGAAATGACCAATACACTTACAACAGTGATGTCTCCTTTCTTTAGTGGATGGTTGAGCTCCAGCTCCTTGTCAAGATACTTCTCAGCACCAGAGACTATCAGCAACGGGCTCTTGGAGGCAATATCAGCAACATGATCATACCACAAGGGAGGGAACACACCTAATGAGTGGAATCAATAAGAATAATAACAATGAGTATATGTACATGTACATATGCCAAAAATGAAAAGAGTAAAAAGAACTGACAAACATTATACACACCATACAATCATGTAAAGTGTCAATAAGTTGTTTATAAGTACATGTACATGTACACATGTACATGTACACAATGTAGATACTCTATGCATGTGTGGTGTACCTCTATCAGATTCACTGAATCCTAACAGTACACAATACAACCAGAAGTCTCTGAACAGTTTCAGTACACGAGGAGATGGCATCAGTATTGGATCCATGTTCTTACACAACTAAAAGGAAAATACATGAACAATAGAAATAAAGGAATAAACACAAGCTACATGTACAGTATAGTTAGAGTACACACTGATACAGCATACATATTCTATACAGATCCATGTACATGTACGTGTATATGTACTATTATGAATGTGTACATGTACATGTACACTATTATGCTTACTGTGGCTAATACTGGGAGGAGAAGACCGAGTGAAAATGAGGAGGAAGAAGCTTTCAACTGATTAAACATGTCCTTCCTTTCAATGGCTCTCTTTCCTTCGATCCCTTGATTAACAAACGAGTACAAGACCTTCTGAAGGAACTCCATCTGCTGGTCTTTCTCTTTTAAATGAGTCGCTACGTAAACCAAAGCATCCATCACTGGCTGGAATATATGCCTAAAGACAAAACATAAAATTACAATTAAAAAAGAATAAAGACACTTGTACATATACATGTACATGTGTGTACATGTATATGCATTATTGCTTACGTGTATGATTTGTTGCTTATGTCCTGACTGTCATTCCTTCTGTGCTGTGGCTGTTTTGAAGAAGCTAGTTTTGAGAGGTTAGAAGGAGATGAGTATGTTGGATAAGGAGTAGTGGCTACACCTAATGCTTCACTCATCAAACGACTCAAAACCTAAAAAATATACATTTATTACATTTATACATGTACAATAAGAATACATGTACATGTAGGTACAACAAATATATTAATCATAAACATGTATATTTATCATAATGTTATAATTATCAAATGCTGTACCTCAAGTATTTCTGAGTCACCAAGTTCAGCTGCCATGTTACCTAATTCAGTGACAATGGATCCATCAAGACAGCTCACTGGATGAAACAGTCTCTGGCGGAACACGCCCAAAATACCAGCAATAACACCTTCTTCATTGCCCAGAGACACACCCACTTTACCAAGCAACATTATGATGCACTCAGCTGCACGAACTGAAGTTCTAAAAATGCATAAACATTTTCTAAAATTTGCTTGTACTTGATACTTTTGTAGTTTGTACACATAATTTGATGATTTTGGAGCCACTTTAAGATAAAGCATGGGACTATAGTACAGGATGTATGGCATATTTTAAAAATGGCCATAACTTGAAAAATTGATGTCGGAATCGACTCAAATTTTCTATACAGCATAAGGACATCAATATGTATCAGGAAATGTAATAAAAATTGGGGGTGATTTCGGAGCCATTTTTTGGAAAAAACCATGGGCTATAGCCTTGGGTATTTTTCAGAATTTTGGTGATTTTTTAAAATGGCCATAACTTGAAAAATTGAAGTCGGAATCAACTCAAACTTTCTACACAGCATAAGGACATCAATATGTATCAGGAAATGTAATAAAAATTGGGGGTGATTTCGGAGCCATTTTTTGGAAAAAACCATGGGCTATAGCCTTGGGTATTTTTCAGAATTTTGGTGATTTTTTAAAATGGCCATAACTTGAAAAATTGAAGTCGGAATCGGCTCAAACTTTCTGCGTAGCATAAAGACATCAATATGTATCAGGAAATGTAATAAAAATTGGGGGTGATTTCAAAGCCACTTTTAGGAAAAACCATGGGCTATTATAGTCCATACATTGTACATACACATATACACATATTGCAAACCATTAAGCTACTGTGCATTGTTGTTACGTACAATTCCACTACATCAGCAGTGTATAGTTTATTCCCCAACTGACCAATGAACGATGTGATATTAGCTTTATCTATTGTTAGTATCCTAAAGAGAACAACCAAGTGGTTGAATTGAAATAGAGTCCAATACTAACCTTTCAACAGATGAAGCAAGAGCCTCTAATGTCAAGAGGAAACTATCAACACGGGAAATGTGAATCTGAGATGAAGAAGGGAACGGATCGTGACTGAGTCTCTTAGCTTGAGGCGTGATCCTGGTGGGGATTGAGCCAAGAGTGAGGGCGTCAGAGTAAGTGTGAGTGAACAGAGGAGACAGCAAGAAATCAACCAGTCTAGCCAATGCACCACTAATGAAAGTAAAAAATAAAATAAAACTTGATATGTACATGTATATCTGAATGTACATGTACACAAACCTATTAGTATAGTGAAAATACATAAATATGGTAGTACATTACATATACATGTATAGAAGAAAGGGAAGCTAAAGTGTTTTTGACTTACTTTACAAGACTTGGACATTTAACTGACAGCTTACTCAGTCCCTGTTACAATAGAGGGAGCTGTTAGTGGAGGGCAATAAACAGGAGTTTAACTCACCTCAAGTATGGTCGCTCTTAATGGAGACACAACAATATTCAATTTACCAGCATTAACAGCTAGGAGATTAGAAATGTATAGGAAAAGAGAATCACCAGCTGAAGAGAAAGCAAAAGAAAATAAAATGAATAAAAGGATTGCTATATAACACTTACCTCCAGTAACTGACCAGACCGATAGCTCAATAGCAGCACACATTGACTTGACAATATAGAAAACCCACTCATACACTGTCCCTCCTTCTTTACCTCCTCCTTTCTCCTGTATCAATCTACTGCTGGACTTCAAAAAGTCCTCACAGAACTTGTACAAGGAGGAGCGATAGGAGACATCAACCTTTTCCCCGTGAGAGAGTATGATGTTCTTAAATGAAGTGAGTACAGCACACTTGAGCGTGTGACTGATGACTGGGTAGGGGTATGATTTAGGATCAGGGAGTTGAGTGAGATATTGATCAAGAGTGTCAAAGTGTGTACCACTAAATAATGAGGAGACCTACAGTTTATAAGGAAAGGAAGAGAAACGATGCATAATCAATACAGATCATAGTGATCATTATCGTAATGTACATGTACATGAAAATGCAGGCTAATTCTAATTATAATATGGAACATGTAAACGTAATATAAGAGTAGAATTTCAATACACAGTACCAAGAGTATCTACTCTTGACAGTTCTTATGCTTACATCATTCAGGAGGTCTTTCAGTTGCTGTGGTGTGCAACTAAACTTGCTCTGTCCTTCTTTTCCATTCATTGTTATTTCTTGTCCAAATATTTCTCTGAGTGAGTCTTGTCTTTGGTCCTTTGTCTGATTCAAGGTATTGGAGACTCCAATGAGAGAGGGAACCAGCTCAAGGATACACTTGTCCTTTGAATGAGAGGAGCAACTAATGACCTCTCCTATTAGTAAATGCTGGGAGTCAAGGAGGGCATTTGTAACCTAAAACAGTATAATAAGTATAATAATAATAATGATGATGATTATAATGTTATATTTACCTGTTCACAATACTCTGGAAACTTTTCTCCAATTGACAACAAAATCAGTGAAAGTTTGTAATGGAAGTCTTGAGCAATCAGTCCATCTAATAAACAACAAAAAACAACAACAACAACAACAATAATAATAATAATAATAATAATAATAATAATAGTAACTTTAATTACCTTCTTGTCTAATGTATTGTGTCCAAGAAGCTTTGGGAAGATATTTCAACAACTTAATGAGATAATTTACTGCATTAACTGAGCACTAGAGAGGAAGTGAGGGAAAGAAAGAATTTACATCAACTTTAAATCAGGTGGAAATTACATGTACACAAATAAGACTATAAATAAAGATTTATTAAGTTTAAATTATAAATTTTACTACAATGGATCCTACAATAAATAAAACGCATCGATATATAACCAGACCCAATTATTTTTCTAGATACACAAATGTTGGAACTTAGTCAAGCAGAGCATCGTTACTACGTAATGAGTGAATGCCATTATACGTTGCACATACTCCATTTTTGTCTTCTAGTAGAGCATACAGACCTAGCGAAACAACAGCATTAAGACCTCTAGAGTGAAGAACAGGCCCTGACTGACCCAAGGAAGGACAATGAGAAAGAAGCAGTGTCTCCTGATATAAGATATGTAAACAGATAACTCAATGTATCACAGAACACTTACCTTTTCCTTTACTGCCTTGTTGACTTGACTCAGAGAGCGAGCGAGCTCGTTTAAGCAAGACTGGTGAAAACCAATCGGTTGGGACCAAGTCGCCATCTTTAATGAAAAGGTGTGGTCTATTTTAGACACGCCTACTTAGTCTTAAAAGCTATGCTCCACCCAGAATCAATGAAAACAAAATTACAATAACAATAAAATCTAATTATTAATTGGATGAAGAATGAGTCAATATGGCTACCACAGTAGAAGAAGAGTCCCGTCCATTCCTCAGAGATCCCGACCCTTCTCCGACTGATGGCTGCTGCAGTGGCTGCTACAAGTGCATTGGGGCAGTTCTCAGACGAATATACACTTACTTCAAATCCTACAGGTGAGGTTTATGAACAATTCACAATACCATCACTCCTTTCCAGGCATCTCTTGTTTGCTTTATTCGGTGGTCAGGTCCTCTCCTGCCTCCTCTGTGGTACTGGCGTCACCAGCCAAGCCTTGGAGGATTTCTATGGGATTGCTGTCCCAACTACCCAGTTATTCCTAGTCTATTTAGTAATGGCTGTTCTCTTTTTCCCAGTCCTTGTAATGAAGAGGGATTTCTTGGATGTATTGAAGGAGAACTGGTGGCGGTATATTATATTGGGCCTCATTGATGTGGAGGCTAACTACCTGGTTGTATTGGCATACAAATACACCACATTGACCAGTATACAGGTAGGAGTGTGTTTTTAAGAAAGGAAAGTTCAAACTCTAGCTATGAGCTCTTTGCTGTGTACATTTGAATGTGTGGTATGCATGTTCATGTCTATACATTATGTACATGTACAATACCCTATTTAGTATCATTGACATTATCATTATGTTTATCTACATCTCTCCCTCTCCCTCCCTCTCTTTCAGCTTTTAGATAGTTTTACAATTGTTACAGTTCTCATTCTTTCATTTGTGTTTCTAAGGGTCCGATATTTGATAATTCATTTGATGGGTGTTGCCATGTGTCTGATTGGTATCATATCACTTGTATTAGCTGATCTCTCAACAACAAAAGAAGGCAACAAAGGTACAGCATAGCCTGATCACACACACGCACACATTATTTCTACAATATGAGTACATTACAATTAGCTGTAACTGGAGGATTAAGAGGATTTGTAAATAAGCTTTGCCAGGCACCCAAGCATGCTGCCAACTTATTAAATAGTTTTTGTTTATCTAACATATTTATGCTATTGTTGATTCCAGAGTCCCACTTCATGTTATGAAAATTTGATATTGTCAAGTGTGACATTTGATTTTCATTTTAGTCTTGTGTAATTGCATTTATACTAGTATTCATGATGACTGTATATAGTGTCTAGTATTGTCATGTGGGGAATGAATGACATAATCATCCGATTACTGAATGATGCAACTGCAACTGGAGATTATTTTTAATGAATTCACATTTCATAAACTCTAAACATTATAGTTGTAGTGATAGTTTTAAGCTCTATAATCGAATTTTGTTGTATAGTAATCTTTTTCCTTTCTAGGTTCTAATCCATTGCTTGGTGATCTATTGTGCATATTTGGCTCAGTGCTGTATGCTGTTAGTAATGTATCTCAAGAGTATCTTGTTAAGAACCATTCAGTCTTGGAGTGGCTTGGCTTTATTGGATTCATAGGATCATTTGTCAGTGGAATACAATTGTGAGTATAGCCAGAAATAAATGTGCTACACACTTTACATGTACATATACTCTAAACTCTAATTGTGTGCATAGAAATCATGTATGGTATGTGTTTGTTTTATGACAGTGTTGTCAGTGAGTGTTTGGGTTGAATGAGTGACACTACATGCCTACATGATGAAACCATACAGATATTGTCCTTTTGAATTGTTGTCAATTTTCACAGTTGGCATCTTTTATTTGATAATAGTAATAGAGAACTACAGTCCTCTCAATAGTATTATCATCATTATTTGTATGTGTATGATTTATTATTGAACTCTTCATTGAATTGATAACACTATTGTTAGAAAGTATTGTCTATGTTACTGGTTGATATTGACTAGCTGTATAATAACAAACACTTTAATTGCATTAATTCGGTTTTTTGCTAGGTGCTTTATTGAAAGAATATCACTGGCCTCTGTAGCATGGGACAGCTCTAGTATCACTAATCTCATAGTGTTTGTTGTGTGTTTGGTTCTCTTCTATACACTGATGCCTTTTGTCATGAAGGCATCAGGTGCTGTGGTTGTCAATCTCTCTCTCCTAACATCTGATATCTTCACTCTTGTCTTTGGTATCTTCCTATTCAAATTTCATGTACGTGCCACACTTGATTACAGAATCATAAATCATTATCATTATTATTCTTTACTTTGTAGTTCTCACTGTTGTACATACTATCATTCATCATTATTATTGTCGGTGTGTTTATATTTAACCTCAAACCTCCACCGGTTGCAAAGCCAAAGGTAGCCCTCAAAGACCTCAAGACTCGATTTAAGGAAATGAAACTAAGAAGAAGCGGATCAGACCACAGAGCGGAGCTAGTGGGGAGTCGTGTTACTAGAAATTTGATAGGGAGTCACCCCCCGAGTGACCCAAGTGAGAGACGGGCTATGTTAGTAAGGGGACCACTAGAAGCTGAGCTCTCTGGAAGAAGCTATTCAACTCACTACTCACAATCAATGTCCTACTCTTACAGTCCAAAGAGATCAACAGGAGGAGGAGCAACGGCAAAGCCTGCACAACCAGCTCAAAGCAAACTGGAGTTACCATCTCGAAAACAACAATCTAGTTATAAGCAAAGGCTCATGAAGGATAAAGAGAGCGACAGACGGACTTCGAAAGACAACGGACATTTATTGACTGTAAAAAATGAAGCAAATGGAGTCAATGGACACTACCCTGGCCCGCACGATTAAACTTGTGTTAGTTTTATTTTCATGATGACTTTGTCTGTATTTATTTTTGCGTGCATTCACTGCATTGTTTGTTTGTCAGTACATGCATAGTGTCTCTCTATTTGCGTGTGAATGAATCATTACTTTTCCATGCCATGTTGTTACATATTGATTGATTGTTATTTTTGTTCATAACATTTTTCTATGAATATCTTTGACCTATGTAGCTATAGTGGTGGAAGCTATTATAACACTTGCTCGATTATCATATCAAGTGATTCAACATCTATTAGTATCTAAATACACATTCCAATAATTATTACTAAAGGCTAAGGCATATAATGATCACACATACATTTTTGCAAGTGATAAATACACAATGAATTGTTACTGTTGAGTTGATAAACTTTATTTCTTCTTAGGTGAGGCTTTTGGTGAAACATTTGGAGAAACATTAGGGGAAACATTAGGGGAAATATTAGGGGAAATATTAGGAGTGAGATTAGGACTGAGATTGGGACTGAGATTAGATGCATTCCCAGTAGACCTTTGTCCTGCAATGATAATTATGATACTAAAAATAACAATGGACTGGGATGCACGTACCTGTTGGTGGTGTTATGAATATGTTGATTCGATTCTCTGTGTAAAGTGGAAGTACAATTAACAGAATTATAATATTGGTTATCACTTCCCATATTAGCTAGGTCTTACCTCCTTGCATAGTTGAAAACCTTCTGTCATTGTTTCCAGCTTGATATTCATTACCTATGGCATACAGTATAAACATGTTACTCTCATTAAAAATGCTTCTCTACCTTCTTTTCTCTTTGAACTAAACATGAAGTACAACTTGCTAAAGAAAATGCAGCAGAGTGTAGCTGTAGCACTTAGTACTATAGCAAAAACTTGTGCTCCGGTTTCATACACCGTCCCCAGTTGTGAGATGCCAACAGTCGCAGGAACGAAGGCTAGCCAAATTATAATGATGCTGTACAGTGTCAGGTTGATGAACCTTGCTTCGTTGAAGTTTTGGGGTATCTTACGAGTGCGAAAGGCATAATAAGTGGATATGATGAGGAGGAGAAAGTTGTAACCCAGGGAGATGACAAAACCAAAATAAGCCGTGGCTTTGCATGTCACTTCGGTAGTGTTTTCATAATAGACAAACTTTCTACCAGGGATCTGGACTATAAGCCATGAAGCTGAGAGTATGACTTGTATGAGGACCAGGAGACCAGTGAAGAGTAGTTGACTGTGTGGGCTAATGAGTGGAGGACGTTGGCCTGATGTACGCTGCCTGTTAAAGATCCTATGTATCCGGTTCACCTTTACCAATAGTGCCGCATAGCAGAGGGAGAAGGAGAAACCAAAGCCAAACCTTCTTATACCGCATGTGACAGCTATTGGCTCACCAATTGAAAAGAATGGCAGCAGATAGCATAAGATTAGTCCAATTAGAAGGACAGTGCTTAACTCACGACTGGAGGCTTTGACAGTACTGTGATTGTAATTAACAATAAAGACAATCCCAGTTATAGAGGTAACAATCAAACCACCTAGAGTCAGTAGTAGGATAATTATAGAGAAGAAATGGCCCCAACGCAGGTACACAAGTGGATTAACATCGCAGTTATCTTTATCAGGATTCGGTGAGAAACCCTTTGGACAGACTGTACACTTCTTTCCAGTACTTACTTCATTCTTGCGTGGACACTCCACACATATCCAACAAGCTGAAGCCTGGCCTTCAACCCTCTGAGGAAACTGACCTGATGTGCAGTCAGTGCTGCATATAGACACTGGGACTTTATCAGTGGCCCACTCTATATCATCAGTTAAGTTCAGAGTTCCTCCATTCCAACTACCGACTGGTAGAAACCAAAACTCGTTTACGGTATTAGGTTTCCTTTGAAGGTTCTTGATCCAGTACCAGCCATGCACATCACCACTACTGTCAAAAGTAATCTCTGAAGAGACTCCATGAAACGATACATTTTTGATATACTGAAGGAGCAGCTCCCCATTGATTATGACACCATGGTCCCTGTACGATATGATCCTGTCGCATAGCTTGATCTCTCCACAGACATTTAGCATCAGATTCTGCAGTGCGTGTGCAAACGCATACACTGCATCAATGACAAAAGGCACTTTGCTGTTTTGTTTGTAGCGACTGATTAACGTGCTCCTTTCTTTTTCTGGGTTACATTGCTGTGTGCTATTAGCAGCAAATGAGCAATTGAATAAAGCACTCCAGTACTCCTTGAACCAAGGATTAGGATTATTACTGGGGAGTAATGAAGTAAAATACTCATTAAAGCTCTGGCTCTCATAATAGCGTGGTAATACACTGATCATGCTATGGCCCATACTGCGATACTGGCTGGGCAGCTGATCCCCTACGGCATCGCTCACTATAAAATTCATTAGCCTGTGGTTCGCATATCTAGACACAGCTCTCAAAACACCCTCTGCTGTGGCTAACTGTCCAAACAGGACTACCACAGTAGAGTTCCTTATCCACTCATCATTCATACGCACTACAGCTGCATCGTAATCCTCCTCAGTAGCTGTGACTTGCAACTTTATGGTAGTAGCTACACTGAAAGTCTTATTAGTGCTTGAAACAGAATTTCCCAGTTCCTCAGTGAATGCTTTGATTCCCTCTTGACCGTACGTATCATCAGTACCTATGGCAATGACATAAGACCAGTTGTAATTCACAACAATATCAACCATCACTTGAGCCTGGAATAGGTCGGGAGGGATGGTGCGTAGGAAATAATCAAACCTTGTTTTATCACTTAGGAACCTAGCTGTGGATGCATAACTTATCTGTGGGAGATCAAAGAGTCGGAATAAACTTGCAACAGCAATAGAGACTGAGCTTGATGCAGCACCAATGACACCAGAAACACCTCTCAAAGTCGTGCCATTTCCGGTGTCAAAATGAATGTCACTGGTGACATAGCTCAGTGACTGCTCCAGTGCATAGTTACTGTTAATACAAGTGTCCTTAATGGAGAATCCTAGCTGTATACCTGGAAGGAGTTCAGTGTCGTTGTTAACTAGTTCGACAGCATGCACCATGGCCTCTAGTCGCTGGACTCCAAGATCAAGTATCTTTCCACACCTTACAGAGCTCCCCGGGTTAGCATGAACCGGGAACAGACCAGCAAGATACACATCCCCACCACTATTGACATACTCAGTATTACTTTCGGCCAAGAGGATGGGGGATTGATAAAACAAAAAGAGCAAGCCAAAGAAGATGAACGAGTCTACCTTCATCTCTCACCTCTGGAGGTAACAAAATTTTTACTCAAATATATAATACTTTCGCACTCGCCCCTATTAACGGCCCTCTCGATAAATAATTACATGTCTCAGGTGGTGCATTGTTTGGATAGGAACAATAATGGAACATTAACAATGCATGATGAAATGCTCCAGGAGGTGCTTGTTTAGAAAGCTGCATAGCAAAGTACATAATACACCTGTAATGGGGACTTTCTAATAACAAAGCACCTCTAAAAATTATTATCTTGACCAGGAGGTGGACTCAATAGAAAGTTTTTATTGTGAGTTTTTATTGTGGAAGCCATGTATAGAGGTGCGATAATTAGGAGGGAGCGTTAATTGGGGCGAGTACAGTAATTAGCAAAATAATAAAGATGGAAATACACAGCATCAGTACAGCACAGTATAGCAATGCATTATATCATATCAGTTATTAGTGCAGTGTATTGTTCGAATGATTAGCTACACAGCCTTCCCGTATAGATTTGCAATCATTTCCACTGCTATGTTGCTTTATAGCTTCATACAAGTTGATACCTGTAGCAAGAATAGTAGCAATGACTCCAACGACCAGTATGAAAATGTGGAGGATGTTTCTAGACATATGCGTCTTCTTCCAGAGCAAGAGAGGATGAAATAGAGGAGGAAGGACAAAAGCAAGGACACTAGCGGCTAGACTACCAACAAAAGCCAGACAGAGTTCAAAACGTGGTATACCAATAGCCACACCCCAAGAAATCAGTACCAACAGAGTCCTCACAGCACACACCATCACTGTGTGAATAAATTTCCATTTCAGATCCTACATGTATAACATAAAAATAGTAATTATCACTGTAAAAGAATGTCATAATTTTGGTTATTTTTGTCACACAATGGTAATGCCAAGTTCACTTACCCTTTTCCCATACATTTCAAGTATCTGATTGACACCTTTAGCCTTTGCAATATACTAAACACAAACAGTAAATCACTAGTAATACAATTATTTGATCTGTATAGCCAAGTACCAGTAGAACTCCTTGAATGATTTCCTCCATCACATCAGAGGCTGGCTTGAAGACAATGGGGAATGTTAGGGTCAACTCAATAGAGAGACAAACTCTAACAATATCGTTAAAAACTCCGCCAGGAATATTCTCAAAAATATAACCTAAAAGATAAAAACAATCATTTGAATACTTGAAATAAGATATCAACTTTTAAAAGTCATGGAAGCTATAGCATATACTACAATATTGGTCTAATATTAGGGTATATAGTAAAGAAAAACTTACCTTTTGTATCTTTACCAAACATGAAATAGCCATAGAGAGCAAAAGGAAGATTAATACCAACCACAACAATAGCAGCAGCATCAAGGACATACGTCATGTATTGAGGCTTCTTCATACTGTTCTGCAATGGAATAACCTACACACAAAACACACGCACATAATATGAGTCATCACAATGATTAATGGTATCTACCATGCTGTGAACGCAAAAGAGAAATGCTGTTAGCCCAAACCATTGGGCAATGCCTTCCCAGCTGCTTGGTCCCCACTGAACAGGACTGTAATCAAAACCATCACGTATCCCATAATAAATGACAGTCTAAAAAAGAACAAACAATAATAGTCCATACATGTAAGTACATGTTGGACAGTAATTAGTGAATATAGTACAGTAGGGTTTCCCATGGAATTTTGGCATAGCTCCTTGTTAGCAGATTGTCAAGTTTATTATTTTGAGCTATTCAGAAATTGGGACCAAAAACCCTGTACTATAGTACAGGATATTTTGACAAAAGTATAAGGAGATAATTTCCCATTTTTATACATTTTTCTATTACATATACAGGTCCTTATGTTGTGCATCAACTTTGAGCTGATTCCGATCAAACTGACATTTTTCATGAATTTTTTAAGTTGCTCAAAAATCAGGCTAAACAACACCTTGATCCAGCCAAATTTCATCAAAAATGGTTAGGAAAAATCCTCTATTTTTATATTTTTTTTTCCTGATGCGTATACATGTCCTACCAACTTTGAGCTAATTTTGATCAAATTTAGATTTTTAATGAATTTTTAAAGTTAACCCAAATGCCATATACTGTGTATTATAGTGCTTGTCAGCTCATAAAGCATGCTGTTTGGTCGCTTAGCATGCTTTGTGGGAAACCCTGGTTCACACACACATAGATCTATACTTACAATCATTGCCACAATAAGAAAGAAGGCTCCAAGGTAAGCAGCATAAGCAAGATACTTAAATGTAGGGAGATAAGTGAGGAGTATCAGTATTGGGAGAACTATAGCATACAACTCCCAACTAGTGAAACAAGTCCCACTGTCAGTCTCGTGATGATAGGCAAAGCAAATGAATGCCCACTAAAGAAAAAGAAATAAATAATTTAACAGTCGCATCAAGACAATAAAATATCATTCAAGGCTGACTCACTAACAGTTTAACTGTGCAGTTAACTCATTGGAAATTGAAGCAATAATATGTACATGTACAGGTATACTGACAATATTAATAACAAATAAATTATCAGTGCAATGATATCAGGCTGCTTACATAGACCCAGTGATAAAATAATATTCCAATATTACAATATATTACATATAACATACACGTAGATTAGATGCAATGAAGATCATATAGCCAGCACACACTCCCAAATTGCAAGCCAGTACTGATAAGTCGACTGCCCACTTTCCAATTGGCCCCAAATTCTTGCCTTCGATACGAATCTTCTCAAAAGCTTTCTTTCCCAGTTCGGTGTAATTGAAGTTTTTCTTTTCCTCTGGAGTGAGGTTTTGAAACACTTCGTCTCTGCACTGTAACATCAGCTGCATTGTGTAGAGGCTAACATAAAGAAAATTAGTAGCATACACATGTACATGTAGCATCAAAACTTGAAATTGAACAATCCAAAGCCTATTTAGTTTTCATCTCTAAATATACCAACAACTTGGACATTTTGCTCTTGTGGAGCTCTCGTACATACTAGTACTATACATAGGAAACTGTACTACTGTAGTACTATAGTATGGCATGTGATGGTCATACATACATTAGCCAGTAGTACTCTCAGTTTAAGGATTTTCAGTTAACAAGTAATGTCACTAAAATTGAATGGGATGCTCCATACATGACTAAAATGGTGAGATTTTGTTGCATATTAATATAATTGGGTTATGATTGAAATCAGGTTACTGCATATAGTGTAACGTACGTTATCAATGAAAATAAAAAAATCTACAAAATCAAGAGGTTGCTTTCAGAATCAATTTGGATCCAAGAGCATGGGCCAAGAATTATAATCATACTGTATATACTAGTAATTTTATTGTATTTCCAAACATCATATTCAAAAATGTATTGAATTTTCAAAAACAAAAACTCCTTAATTTTTGTTACGTTAAGTTTAATGAATAACAATCCCTTTATACTAGCTCTACATATTAACTGTATTGCACGTATATAATGCCACTTTATCTTCAACATAATTATATTTCTAATAACTATTGCATCATAATATTATTTTACCTTACGACTCCAAGGAGTATCATACCAAGTGATCCTATTATCACTCCTGCTGAGAGGACAGCAAAAGGAAGAGCAAAACTACCCGAGCCAATGCTAGCTTTGGCAAAGTTAAAGAAGGTAGCAACAACACTAAAAAAGGAAAGAAGGGATGGATTCAAGTGAGGGAAGACAAGCCAAGGCTTACTTTGCTCCTTGTTCATTGGGTTTAGCATTGACATTGATATCAACATTACCTAAAAGGAGCTGCTTCTCTGAAGGGTTGGTGGGGCTTGTACTTGTAGGGAATTTATCCATACTCATACTGCTTTGATGCTTGCCTCAGCTCAAAATTTATAATCAGTAATCACGAGACAAGACAACAAAACAAGCCCGTCCTCAAGGCGTAGCTTGTAGATCTAGATGACCTAATATTATTAAAAGGCCACGTGTTGAGTTCCTGTTTTACAGCATTAGCATTTGAGCAAAAGAGAAGATACTAAAAGCAGCTGAAACGGTGGCCTATAGTCGTCAGAATCATGGAAACTTCTACTAAACACTGGACTACAGTACCAGACGGAGAAGCTCTTCTCAAAGTAGGTTGAAAGATCTAATCATTTTTTCACTCTATGCAATTTTTTGGTAGGTTAGTCTCACTGGTCCAGGTTCTATTCCAGCCTCTACCTTCACTCAGTCATTTCGTAGCACTGTACTGAAGCACGGGTCTCGCCCAGCTCTTAGAGTGAAGCGAGACGGGAGGTGGATAACTTGGACCTATGAACAGTACTATGCTGATGCTACCAGAGCTGCCAAATCTATGATCCGTCTTGGCCTAGAGCAGCATTATGGTGTTGGCATAATCGGGTTCAATTCACCAGAATGGCTATTATCATACATGGGGTGCATACTAGTAAGAGCAAGGAGGGAGAAGGGTCCACTGGGAATGATTGTGGTTGTATTTCAGTAGGAGGATCTCGTTGTGGTTTCCCTTTTTACCCACTTCAAACCATAAATTATTATTTTTAAGTACATACCTTGCTGTGAATACTAGGTATGCAGGCATCCATTAAATTGACAACCACCATCTGTTCCATTGTTTGTTTTGTTGTGTCTGTACTACTATGCATCATTACTTGTCACTCATTGTTTTATCATTATAGGCCGGTGGTATAGCTACAGGTATATACACGACTAATACAAAAGGTAACGTTGGAACGAGCTTGCATACCCAAAGCTACCTTCAATCCCTCCCTTTCCTTCTTTATAGAGGCTTGTCATTACATTGCTGATAACTCTCGTGCTCAAATATTCATTTGTGAAGACAAGAAACAATTGACAAAGCTGTTACAGGTGCATCTCTAATGACCTCTCTTTTTAGCCACTGCTTGTTAGGTGAGAGACAGACTGCCTCATTTAAAAGTTATAGTGAAGTATATTCCTGAGTCTATTGAGCCGCTTGATCCTGAGATGAAGGAAAGTGGCGTCATGACGTGGGACGAGTTCATGGAAAAGGGACAAGTGAGTCTTTGTGTACTCGTTGTTTGTTGCAGCTGCTCGCTTGAAACATTCATGCAATGGGTATTTTGTTCAAAACATTTGTCAAGGGACTCTTTATTTTTCCTAAAACTAATCTCATACAATTGATGTTAATTATGAAAGACTCTTATTATTATTATATAGTACAGTTTGGTTATTGTACAGTTTGTTCGGTTTCAATTTGATGTGTTTATGGTAGAAAATTAAATTTGGAGAGTTTTATTATGATCATTTACATAAGACACAGTATCTAATTATGTATACTTATACTATGTTTACACTAGTTTCTTTAACTGAGTCAGCCCTGTTTAAAGTGGGCCAGCACAGTTTCATTTCATAGTGTAAACAGTAACCAAACTGAGCTGAAGTGAGCTGGGCCAAACCAGGCCAGCATGGTTAGTACAGCAGGGCCAGCTCAGCCTGGTTCAGCACAGTTTGGCCCACTTCTGTAGTGTAAACGCAGCATAAGTAACAGTACTACATTGTGTACTTGAATCAGTCTGTGTACTACAAATGAAAGTCACATGGAGTTGCCAAAATATAGCACTCCACTATCAGAAATAATACTCCTTATCAAATTATCGATAGTACATTGTACATGTATATTACCCCCCTATAGGGTATACCTGATTATGAATTATCATGGAGGATGGATCATCAGAAGCCAGGCCATTGTGCCAGCCTTATATACACTTCTGGAACAACTGGCCCTCCAAAGGTATGCAGTAACTCCTTTTGTATGCAATTTTCTATTTTTTTTTACTTTGTGCATGTGTGCATGTGCATTATGTCATCTCTTAACATTGGAGATAAGGGGAAGGAGAGAATCTATTACTTGTTTTTATTATTTTATTTATTTTGTAGGGAGTGATGCTAAGTCACGATAATATTGTGTGGTCTAGTACCATTTTAGCTAAAAGCTATGATGCAACTGAGGTATGTAATACATGTACATGTCACAAATGAATAACACATGCATTGGTATAGTAATGATTAAGTACTAAGATTATGATGTATTTATGAATAATAGTTATTATGAATTGGATTATGGCTATGATTCTAATGCTCTTAAAGCTGGTTTACAATATTATGCTAGTCCTGACGTTACGTTGACGCTAGAATAGAATCTGGTTCTATTCTAGTGGAAAGCATGCGTCAAAAGGTCAAATCGCCCACGCTTTTGATTAAAAATTGACGATACGTTGGTCTAACGTCATATTGTAAACCATCCTTCATACAGTTTATAGTATATGGTAATGGTATATCTTCTCTTGTAGGTTGAGTCCCACATCAGTTACCTTCCCCTGAGTCACATTGCAGGTCAAGTGGTTGATATAGTGACTCCAGCACTCATTGGGTCCTGTGTTTGGTTCGCACAGCCTGATGCTCTGAAGGGAAGTCTCAAACAAACAATACTGGTATGTTTTGTCGAGCCATTTTGAGTTATGTACACAATAATGGCTATATACATATGTACCTTTAACAATTCTCAGATTAAATTACTTGTATGTTGTTTCACTGTACAGTAGTCATGTGTATATAATTGTATGGTAAGGGCTTTGTTAATTTCATTTACTGATAAGATAATTAAAGATGTGTACAATTTTACTTTTTTTTTACGTCAGCGAATTATTTATTTTCTGTTACTGTAAGCTGCTACATGCACTTTATTCGGGTTTTTCCCATTAGGATGTACACCCAACCTTCTTCTTTGCCGTCCCAAGAGTCTGGGAGAAGTTTAAGGACGCTCTTGAGATAGAGCTGGCTAAAGCTTCAGGAATAAAGGCAGCCATCATCAACGCATCAAGAGTTAGTAGATAATAATTACCAGCACATGTTATCATGTGTGAAGATATTTTTAGAATGTTGATCTATTACCTCATAGTATAGGCATGGTAAATTTGTTTTTTTTGGGGAGTATTTTGTGTTAAGCTTATAAAGAGAAAGAATGATGGAGCACATTTTTTGTTTTTATCCCAATTAAAGTTGCCATACAAGAATGTCAGTAATTATGCTTAGTTAGACTTAAGCCGGATTTACAATATGACGCTAGTCCTGACGTTACGTTGACGCAGAAGTTGAATCTGGTTCAACTCCAGCGTGAAGCATGCGTGAAAAGGTCAAATTGCCTACGCTTTTGATTAAAAATTGACGTTACGTTGGCCTAGCGTCATATTGTAAATCTGGCTTTACACTACAGTACATGCATGTATAGTGTATTCATGATAGAGTGGCAAGGTTATAATTCTAACACTTGAGCTAAAGTAAAGCGTCACATGTTTGGAAATTATTCATATCAGTCCACCACACTCCTTATTCTGTGTTAGTTCGCCTGTATCACGCATTAACTGTAACTTGTTGGTCCTTCTTCCCGTGTATCTTTGTGTGTTTAATGGAATCTGTCCAGTCATTGACTCATTGGAAGGGGAAGTTTCCTGAGATATCATTATTCATCATTCCTTTCTGTAGTAGCCAGGACCAGAATGTGTTGATAGGGCAGCAAGTGTCAATGAATATTCTCCGTTAATGATATTCATAGTTTGAATGTGGAGAATCATTACACCAGGAAACAGTCTACTATATAAGATGGAGCTGCACGCTTTGTAGTGTCACTCTATACGGGCACTCTCCCTCACTCTCTCCTCTCTCTACTATGGCTTCAGGTGAATCAGTTCGTGGGTATCCAGGTCCTAGTATTACCAGGTGTGTTAGCGGCACTGATCTACTGGATGAGAACTTCTTTCTTTCCAAGAAAGAGTGGGATAAAGCGAGAGTTTCAAAGGAGTTTGATCAGATTGTTATTGGGTCTTCGTTCTGCGCCCTGTCGTTCATCAAAAGAGCACTAGCTAATAATCCAAATACTAAGATACTAGTCCTTGAGCAAGGCCACTTGTTTCTCCAGGAGCACTTTCAAAACCTTCCTTCGCATTACAAGAAGACAGTTGGGGATTCTATTGAAAACTTTCCGTGGAGTCTCACTGATGAGACATGGAATGGGAAACACGGCAAGTTATTTGTGAGGGGCACCATTAATTACTTTGGAGGTCGTTCGTGTGTTTGGAGTGGCTGGATACCCGAACCATCTCATGATGAGCTTGAAGGATGGCCTGAGGAGATAAAGGAACGAATCTTTAGACATTTTAAGGAGGCAGTTGAGTTCCTGCACGTTGTACCAGCAGATGAAATAGGAGCAGGCAATGAGAAGAGACCAATTTATGGAGAACTGCAAGAAAGGATGGGAGAATTATTGAAGGAGAAGCTGAAAGATGATGAGCATATGATATCTTCAGACCCAGCACCTCTAGCAGTAGGAGCTGGACGATGCAGGTAATTTATATAACGATCATTCATTTATGCATGTAGATGTTGATGCTAGATGTATTGTACATGTACCTGTATGTATAGGTACACTACTGTACATGCTACATGTGTAGGTTATGTACATGTATATTTACGATTTAGCAGTTTCAGTTTTTTTTTCTTTTGCCAAGTCATTGTGTTTGTGGGATAATGCTGTGTCATCCTGTTTGTGGGCGGTGGATATTAATCAAGTTATAAAACCGGCTCAATCGGTTGTATAATGGTCTATTTTTAGTACAGTTATGACTATTCATTATTACATGTCTGTAATTCCTGTAAGGTTTGATGTTTTTAGTTCAGGGTAATTCCCCACTCACTGTGTATTATAACAGATTTAGCTGTTTACACAGCAAGCAATGTATCTTTACAATGTATAATCTATTCTTTTCTATATTCATAGGAATGAAAACTTTCACAAGTTCTCAGTTCCCGAGGCTCTCATTGATCTAAGTTTGAAGGGAAAGATAAAGATGGTCAGTGGCTGCAATGTGAAGCTTATTCGTCATGACGGAAAATCCAAAGCTCTTAGTCTGGAAACTAGTAGAGGAGACGTTGAGATAGGAGATGCAAACCTAATCCTGGCTATGGGTGTACTCCCTGGGACCACGCTCGTCCTTAACTCTTTCTCAAAAGAGGAGTTCCCCCGTTTGTCTAAAGTAGGGGAGAAATTTTCAGCCCATATCATCAGTGGTGTAACAGCCCGCATGCCAGTTGAAAGCCTCATTGCTACACCTAGAGAAGATCTATTGGAGATAGGAGCCATGTACATTAAAGGGCGTCACTTGAAACAGCAATTTCACTTTCAGTTGACAGCAATCCACGACAGCAATCCAGAGGATCCGGCACACATTCATAAGAGACACCATTACATGCCTGGCAGGTTTACGTCTGCTGACGAGTGTTTAAAGTCTTCAGAGAAATACGTTGTATTTAAGTGTGCAGCCCTGGGTGAGCTGGACCATGCCAATGAGGATAACTGGTATCGTTTGAAAGATGGGGAGGAGGATAAAACGAGTAACATTAGCCTTCAGGTAGTCCCCAATGCTAAAGATGGCGAGTTGTTGAAGGCTATGGAGAAATCTGTTTTTCGTGTCTTTGAAGCACTAAGTGAATCTCCTGATGAAATAGAATACATCCACGAGATCGACGGAGAGCAAAAAGAATGGAGGAGAGGGAAGCCTACAAACATACTCACTGGGTCCTTGGTACATGAGAGCTCGACAATGTGGATAGGAAGGGATGATAGTGAGTCACCAGTGGGACTGGACTACAGACCCAAAGGAGTTGAGAATGTCTACATTACTGGTGGGTCCCTCTGGCCTACTGGCGGCTCCTGGAATCCAACTGGTGCCATTGTAGCACTGACGATGGATCTTGCCGACCAAATATGCCCGAAAATTGTCTCCAAAATCTAAACTGTCTTCAAATTTAATTTCTAATTTTTTAGATCTCATTAGCGAGCTATTTTTTATTTCCTTTTTATCATTGATATGTTGATATGATCATGTATATATACCAGTCTTTGTAATAAAGTCAATGTCATGCCCATTTATTGTAGTTTATATTTTGTTTCACATGTTTTGTAAATATTGTAGTTAGTATAGTCCCATAACAATGCCCTAGTTCACGTTTCTATATTCATGTATAATGTTATTATACATGGTGTGCGCATTCCTCACTGTATGTAGGTGTATTCATTATCAAATTTCACACCAGCCATACTTGTATTTTGACTTATTTTATGAGTGTTTGGACTGTTGAAATTAACTTATTTTGTTATAGAATGTTGGTAGAAAGACACAAGCTAATCGGCTGCAAGGTCAAAGTGTGGCTTGGGGTTACTGGCTTGCTCAAAAGTACTAAAAACGTATTAATAAGTTTTTAACAACATTCATAATAGGACCTGCTTCAACTCACTGAGAGACAAATTGGGATTAGACCGTTGTAGACTAACAGTAAGTGATAGAGAGTGCATGTTTTATTATGCAGCCATAGATAATGCAATGTGGTATGTTATGGATACAGTAGCATCTCTATGGTCAATTCAAATTACATTCATGATTATTTTTATGAAACTTTTACTAGTGAATACATAGAACTACAATAACATTTAACAGGTATCAGCAGCAGCTCCTCTTCCTATGGCAATCACAGAATTCTTTGGAGACTTTGATATTCCAGTTTTCCAAGCATACGGGATGTCAGAAACAACCGGAGTGAGTTGCCTCAACTGTCAAGGTAATAATGATAATAATGATAATGATAATAAGCTTGTACTGGGATTTTATGAGTTGTTGTTGTGTTCCAATAGGTAGCTATAAACCAGGAGCAGCTGGACGCTCATTAATAGGAATTGAGATAAAGATTGATAAACCGGACAGTGAAGGAGATGGGGAGATATGCTTCCGTGGGCGTCATGTCTTCATGGGATACTTGTATCAAGCTGAGAAGACAGCAGAATGTGTTGATGAAGATGGCTGGTTGCATTCGGGAGACATTGGGAGAATTGATGATGATGGTACAGTTACTATAGTGCACTGTGTAACAGGGTTTACCCATGGGATTTTGGCATTATAGTGCTCTTGTCGGTGGATTTTTTAAGTTGCTCTAAAATTTACAAAATACAGGGTATTTTGCTAGAAGAGATTTTGCCATTTTTATATTTTTTTCTGAAACATATACATGTTCTTATGTTGTGTAGCAAGTTTGAGTGGATTCCGGTCAAAATTAGATTTTTACGAATTTTTAAAATTGCTCAAAAATTGGTCTAAACTCCCTGTACAGGGTCGTTGGCCGAATTTTGTCGAAAATGGCTAGGTGAGATTTTTTCATTTTTATAATTTTATCTGATACGTATACATGTCCTTATGCTGTGTAGCAAGTTTGAGTGGATTCCGGTCAAAATTAGATTTTTTACGAATTTTTAAAATTGCTCAAAAATTGGTCCAAACTCCCTGTACTATATAGTACAGGGTCGTTGGCCGAATTTTGTCAAAAATGGCTAGGTGAGATTTCTCCATTTTTATAATTTTATCTGATACGTATACATGTCCTTATGCTGTGTAGCAAGTTTGAGCAGATTCCGATCAAAATTGGATTTTTTTACAAATTTTAAAAGTTGCTTCAAAGTCATGTATTATTGTGGTGCTTGTCAGCTCATAAAGCATGCTGTTTAGCTTACTTAGCATGCTTTGTGGGAAACCCTCTTGTATGTTGTTTCACTATGGGTCAGCTTTGAGCTGATGAATTAATAATTATACTTAGTTCAAACTTTCTGAGGACGTGGTGCCATAGCTTTTTTCAATTCTTCCATCATGTTTGTGAATATTTAATAATGTGAACTTGATGTAGGTTTTTATTATATTACTGGTCGACTGAAGGAGATCATTATCACTAAAGGTGGTGAGAATGTGGCCCCAGTACCTATTGAACAGGTTAGAGGATTTATAATTAACTTGTGTACATGCTAAAGATCTTGTTTTTTTATCAATAGAATATGAAAGAAAAAATTCGTATTATCAGCAATGTAATGATAGTTGGTGATGAAAGACATTACTTGACAATGCTAGTGACAATACGCTGTGTGGTAAGACTGAATTGTTTGTTAATTATGATAATAGTTCTCTTATATATGATCACAGCTGCTTGATGGACGCCAACCAACTGATGACATGGACTCCATTGCTAAGCAAGTAGCTTATGAAATAGGATCTAGTGCTACTACTGGTCAGTGGCCCAGTCAATTATATTAATTACTAGAGGGAATGGTGTTATATTTAGTGTCAGAAGCTATGAATGATGATGTTATTAAACGTTATATACAGCAAGGAATGGAACAGGCTAATGAGCAGGCTATTAGCCGGGCAGCAAAAGTTCAGGTATGGCAATATCTTATTTATATACTCCACAGTCCACATGACAGACATATTAATAATCTGCATAGTTTTTGTTATGAATAGGATTTGTGGCTTTGGTTATTTGCATTTTTATTTTTATTTTTAGAAGTTTGCTATACTTCCTCTTGACTTTAGTGTCGATGGTGGAGAGCTGACTCCTACTTTTAAGCTAAAGAGGAAATTTGTTACTGAAAAATATAGAGACATCATTGATCAGTTATATTCAGAGTAATTGCATGCGCTCAAATTATTATTTGTTGGTAATTATTTGTCATCACTGTCATTGAGTTTAATCATGTAAAGTTTAGTAATTATTTATGATTATAACTTGAATGAGAAGTACATGCATCCTGTTATGCTAGCTTGCACACATAACATAACATGCATCTTGTTATGTTATGTTATGTTAAGTTTGCATTTGTATGTTTGCACACTTATTGTTTTTGCGTTAAGATTCACTTTTTTATCATTTTCACTGAACTGCAATAAACAAAACTGTAATCATTGATTATATAAGTACAAGTACAAACAAGTTTTGCTATTACTTGAAGTGGATATGATGATTGCAGTAAGTTAGATCTACTTGTATTGAGTGACTATAGCTACCTTTTATCTTTTATAGATTATTTTGTTTCTGTTGGTATCTTTTGTCATCTCTCAAGATCTAGAAAACAATACCACAACCTTATACGTTGCTAGTGATGATAGTGACTGTCATTTAATTGTGAATCATGAGTGTCACATGTTTTCTTTTTATGCAAATTTCTTTTTTCCTCCAAATACCGAACTTATCTTCTTTCCAGGAGTGCATGTAATACCTGGTAACTTTATTGGCTTCCTAGATTCCAGTAATCTAGTCATCAGAGGCAATTCAGGAGCTGGTGAAGAGAAAGCAAAGCTCATTAATGGTTCAATGGTGATTCTAAATTCACGCACAGTTACACTAAGAAATTTAGAAATACCTTCTCTGATGCTGATTAATAATAGTAACGTTGAAGCATGCAACATGTTTTTCAAAGGTATTTTGGGAGCTGTTAATTCTACCAACATTGCAATATCTAATACGAGTTGCTATTCGATGATTTTGATTAATGCTGTAGTGCAACTAGAAAATATCATAGCTTCGGCAAGCTACAAAGTCGTTGCAGTCATACTCATTAAGGGCATAGGCAATCATTCAAATTTGAGCAATATAACTGTAAAGTGTGATGGATGCTATGCTCTTGCAGTTATTGGGAGGCATGACACTCACAGTTGTCACGTAAACATTAGAGATGTCACAGCAACAGGTGGAAAAATTAAGATTGAAAATGTGCACAATCATTTGAGTGTCTCCAATGTCAAAGCCACTGTTTATCAAAACAGATGTAATTATACCGTATTCTCAGTATTAAACTGTAGTAGCTACATGAGCATCACTAATGTAGCAGTGAATGGTGGGCGAGTTGCAATAGTAATCAATGGAAGTCATTTTGTTTTTAAAAATTTCACAATAAACATTGAGGCAACCCTCATCCTTACACAAGAGACCTTTCATTGTTATCTTCTTTTTATTGATGGCAGTAACAACAGTCATCATGTTGACATTGCTGGGATCCGAGTAAGAGGCGATGGAACAATTTCAGTGAGTGAAATCAACAGTAGTCTGAATATTGATGATATTTATACCAATGTTGGACTAAATGTTGGATTTAATGGCAATAATATAAGCATTGGTAATTCTTATGTGGTTGGGATAATCCGATTGTTAAAAAATGGGGATAATATTACACTTAGAAATATTACAGTAGGTTACAGCAAAGACAAGACCATTGGTCTGTCAAGAGATGATGACTACTTATGGAATGCATCAGCACTTTCAGTAAGAGGTTGTGGCAGTTACGTAAGTGTTAGCAATGTGACTATATTCAATGGAATAATGGTCCTATTTCGAAACAAAAACAACATTTCTCTGCAAGATGTCACAGTATATATAAAAAGTTCATTCAGTAAAACAAATGCAAAAAAGTTTTTAGATCCTGACTTTGACATACAACCAATAGGATTGATGGTTGAGCAAAATCATAAGCAAATTATTATAAAAAATATCAAAATATGGAACGGCTCGATGACAGTGGCTGGCAATGACAATGACCTTTCTGTATCTGATGTGTATTTGAATTCATATCACCTGTTCAATGGAGTCATTGTAGTTAGCAACAAAGACAACATTATGCTCTCAGATATAATTATAGATGGATTAGCAGAGATCATTATAACTCTAAATGGTAACTATTTATCTGTCAAAAATAGATTGCAGGCCTTTCAGTTCACCATGGTGGAAAATGGTAACAATATTTCGGTCATTAATGTAACAGCTACAAGCAACACAAGTTTAACCTTTCAGTCCAATGGCGGCAATATTACATTAAACAATGTCACAATCAAAAGAGTTTCTAAGGGATGTGGATTGTCTTTCTTTTATAACAAAGGCTTTTATACATCTAGCTCTATAACTCTTATCAATGTTACAGTTTCCGAGTGTGGTTGTGGAATATATGCCTATGGTCAGAGCCTTCTAAATTTCACCAGCCATCCCAGTAGCTTCATAAATAATACATCAATCAATAATGGTGCTGGAATGCAGATAGGTGGAGGGATAATTCTGAGTAGTAGCGTAGATGTATACTTTATTAATAATACAGCCCATGGTGTTGGAGGGGCCATTTATGTTGATGTTAATATCCTGAAAATAGAAAGCCTTGTTGAATTTTGTACATTTCAAAATTTCACACCAATATTTGTTAACAATACAGCAGTGGTAGCTGGAAATGATGTTTATAATGGAAAAATTTGGAAATGCAAACATAGGTATCTTTTTGAATCAGTTCCAGATGGTAGCAAGACATCACCATTCATTGAAGCTATCAATTGCTCTAGCAGCATATCTCTTGAAGGATTTCCAACTCCTCTTTCATCACATGTCACATCAACTCCCATTGGTGTCTGCTTGTGTACTGATAATGGAACTACTGACTGCTACACAAGATCCATTCACGAACAGT
>NW_003546461.1:104981-106755 GCF_000090795.2 Amphimedon queenslandica | reverse complement strand
GACTGCTGATGTTCGAAAGAAGAGTGTCCGCCATAAGAATACGCATAGAAAAGCTGTATTATTCAGCAAAGTATGCCCCAATTTGCGTATATTCCTCAATGTAGTGATTGCAGCAGTAAACCTCCAGTACCTAAATGATTATTTCCCAGCCTCTTTCACCAAGAGCCGTGCTTTTTCTCTCCTAATTTTCAAGTGTTTAGCCTTGTTTTTCTTTTTTGTAATTATTAGCACCTTTCTTTTACTATTTTGTAATTTTAGTCTCAATAAGTTGAGACTGGCAGACTGCAAGTGTTTAAATATTCATTAAAAATGAATAATAAAAAATTATTGATTTAAGAATTAATTATTATTAATAATGAATAATAATAATGAACCCGCCCGCCCGCCCGCATCACCCCCGCCTCTGTAATGGGAAACAAGGAATCTTATTGGAGTGGCCTTAACAGTAACAAATACATTTAGCGCCATTTTGAATCTAGCCACACCCACCACGTGGTACTGCGCATGCGCATTAGAAAATTTAAATTTATTTTGATTTTCCAAAAATTGGAGTCGGTCGGATCCGTAAACCAAGTAATTTTATCGGAACTGCCTAAGTACAAAATAAGTGCACGAAAGTTTTGTTATTACTTGAAGTGGATATGATGATTGCAGTAAGTTAGATCGACTTGTATTGAGTGACTATAGCTCTTTCTTATAGATCATTTTGTTTTTGTTGGTATCTTTTGTCATTTCCCAAGATCTAGACAACCATACCACAACCTTATACGTTGCTAGTGATGATAGTGACTGTCATTTAATTGCGAACTATGAATGTCATGTCTTTCCCTTTTATTCTAATTTCTCATTTCCTTCAAACACAGAACTTGTCTTTTTATCAGGAGTACATGTATTACCACCTGGAAATCACCTACTCGGTTTCAATCATTTGAATAGTTTAGTCATCAGAGGTAATTCAGGAGCTGGTGAAGAGAAAGCAAAGCTGATTAATGTTTCAATAGTGATTGCAAATTCACGCACAGTTACACTAAGAAATTTGGAAATAGATCTAACCTTTCTAACATTCATTGGCAATCATAACATTGAGGTATGTGATATGTTTTTCAATGGTAGTTTGGCAGCTATTAATTCTAAAATTTTAATATGTAACACAAGGTTTTATAAAAGCAACACAACCTTTATCTATTTGAGTAATGCTCCAGTGCAAATAAACAATGTCATAGCTTCAACAAATTTTGCTGGGTTCATACTCATTGATGGTATAGGCAATCATTCAAATTTGAGCAATGTAACTGTAAAGTGCAATGGATGTGCTGCACTTACAGTTATAGGGAGGCATGACACTCACAGTTGTCACATAAACATTAGAGATGTCACAGTAACAGGTGGATATATTGCATTCAAAAATGTATACAGTCATTTGAGTGTTTTCAATGTCAAAGCCACTAGTACTGTTCATCAAAATGAGCACTCTGTGTTGTCAATATTGAACTGTGGCAGTAACATGAGCATCACTAATGTAGTTGTAGATGACGGGTGGCTTGCAAATGATTCTGGCATACTCATTGATGGTATAGGCAATCATTCAAATTTGAGCAATGTAACTGTAAAGTGTAATGGATGTGCTGCACTTACAGTCACAGGGAGATATGACACTCACAGTTGTCATGTAAACATTAGGGATGTCACAGTCACAGGTGGAAATATTAAATTTGAAAATGTGTACAGTCATTTGAGTGTTTCTAATGTCAAAGCCATGGCCACTGTTTATCAA
>NW_003546461.1:97737-100773 GCF_000090795.2 Amphimedon queenslandica | reverse complement strand
ACACCCATTTGAGTGTTTTCAATGTTAAAGCCACTGGTACTGTTCATCAAAATGAGCACTCTGTGTTGTCAATATTGAATTGTGGCAGTAACATAAGCATCGCTAGTGTAGTTGTAGATGATGGGTGGCTTGCAAATGATTCTGGCATAATCATTAATGGCATAGGCAATCATTCAAATTTGAGCAATATAACTGTAAAGTGTAATGGATGTGCTGCTCTTGCAGTTACAGGGAGGTATGACACTCACAGTTGTCATATAAACATTAAGGATGTCACAGTAACAGGTGGAAATATTAAGATTGGTAATGTATACAGTCATTTGAGTGTTTTCAATGTTAAAGCCACTAGTACTGTTCATCAAATTGAGCACTCTGTGTTGTCAATATTAAACTGTGGCAGTAACATGAGCATCACTAGTGTAATTGTAGATGACGGGTGGCTTGCAAATGATTCTGGCATATTCATTAATGGCATAGGCAATCATTCAAATTTGAGCAATATAACTGTAAAGTGTAATGGATGTGCTGCTCTTGCAGTTACAGGGAGATATGACACTCACAGTAGCCATGTAAACATTAGAGATGTCACAGTCACAGGTGGAAATATTAAGATTGGTAATGTATACAGTCATTTGAGTGTTTCTAATGTCAAAGCCATGGCCACTGTTTATCAAAATTATTGCACTGACTTGTTGGTATACAACTGTGGTAGTAACATGAGCATCACTGATGTAGTTGTAGATCATGGACGGGTTTTAATGATATTTGCTGGAAGTCATTTCACTATTAGAAATGTCATAGTGAAGACACCTCCCAACGACACCTACACACTACAATGTTACTCTATTTATATTAATGGTAGTTCAAATAGTAGTCACGTTAAAGTTACAGGGATTAGGGCAATGGCAATTTCGGTGACAAAAATTAGTAGTAATTTAGATGTTGATGATGTTTATATTGATGGCCTATTTGATGTATCAGAAAACGGCAATAATATTACACAGGGGCGTATCTAGGAATATAGGGAGAGGGATGCTGAGCTGAGGGCGCGAAGCGCGCCGCGATTTTGGCCACACCCACTTTTACGGCGGTAAAACGGCCTTTTCCTGCATTTTTGTCAATTACGGGTGGGGCCAAGATCATTTCAAGCATACTGCCATGTTACTGGTACTTCTGATTGCTCCTTAAAGCACTGAAAACTGCTGAAATCATGATCAGGGGGCTAGACAACTTTGTTAGGAGGCTTGGTAGTGATGCAAGAGTCCAGAATTTGAGTAATTTTTTCTGAGCCCAGCCATGAGGGGGGTGCTCAAGCCCCCTCAGCCCCCCCCCCTAAATACGCCTCTGTTACAGTCAGGAATATCACAGCAAGAAATACAAATGACAATTTTTATTTACTATCATTTGATGTACTAGATAGTGGTAGTTATATCAGTATCAGTAATGTGACCATTTACAATGGAGTGATGTTCATTGTAAGGAACAGAAAACATATTTCTCTGCAGAACATCACTATACAAGGGCGTAGGGAGAAAAAAAGGAAGGGGTAGGCTATGAGCAGAAAAGGGCGCGCGAAGCGCGCCGCCGATTTGGCCACGCCCACTTTTATGGCCGCGAAATGGGCGTGTTCTCGCAATATGGAGTTTCATTTACTCTAATATCTATGGTTTTCGCAACTGCTTCACACTCAGACTCAGATGAGGACTCAGGCAAGACTCAAGGTAGCAGCACAATCAACAAAATCATCATTCACAAGATCATCATCTTCAATCTCCTCATGCTCATCTTCAGTACAAATAGTCTATATGGCTGGGGTTGACTACTAATATACTCAACTAAAATTTGCATAAAAATTAACAAAGCTTTTGTTTCTTTGCAGCTGACATTGTGATGGCTTCACTTAAAGTTAACTTTTTATAATTTTATTAAGCTAGCTAATTAATTAAGTTAATTATTTAAAGACTCCACCTTAATAAATTATAATAATTGTGCTAAAATGGCTGTTTTTCTTTTCTTTCTCCTGTCTCTGTTTGCCTGTGTCAAAAGTGACTGAGTGAGTAACTGCCAGTTGAGACAGCTACCCTAAACTTCTATAATCTTTGGTCATAAGTGACTAAGGCAGAAACTCAATATAGGTAAACTACTAAACTTCAATTCTGACTTCTGAACTTCAGGGTAGGCTATAGCCTACCCTAGCCTTATGCTAGCTACGCCCTTGTCACTATATATGTTAACGTTTCACTCAATGGAATAGATGCAAGAAAGTTCTTAGACTATAATGGCAAGGAAGTAAAACTAGATATAGGATTGGGGGTTGTGCAAAATTATGATTACATAGTTGTAAAAAATATTAAAGTATTCAATTCTTCAATAGTGGTTGGTAAAAATGGGAATGACATCACTATATCTGATATATACTTGAATTCATACCTGCAATCTGATGGAGTTAATGTATACAGTAACAAAAACAACATTATACTCTCAGATATAATTGCTGATGGTGATGCAAAAATTAAGATATTGAGAAATGGCAATAACTTAACTGTAAAAAATAGAATACAGACTTCTCAATTTGCTGTGTTTCAAAATGACAACAATATTTCACTCATTAATGTAACAGCTGCAAACAACACTAACTTATATTTTCAATCAAATGGCGACAATATTACATTAAACAATGTCACAATCAAAAGATTCTTTACTGGATGTGGATTAATTTTTTTTTATAACAAAGGCTCCTATAGCTCCATAACTCTTATCAATGTTACAGTTTCTGAGTGTGGTTGTGGAATATATGCCTATGGCCAGAGCCTTCTAAATTTTGTCAGCCATCCCAGTAGCTTCATAAATAATACGTCAGTCAATAATGGTGCTGGAATGCAGATAGGTCAAGAGATCATTTTGAGTAGTAATGTAGATGCATACTTTATTAATAATACAGCCCATGGTGTTGGAGGGGCCATTTATGTTGATGTTAATATTTTGGGAGTAGAAAGCCTTGTTGAATTTGTACATTTCAAAATTTCACACCAATAT
>NW_003546461.1:92441-96073 GCF_000090795.2 Amphimedon queenslandica | reverse complement strand
TACTATCTAGTAACATGGAATTGGATGAAGAGGTAACACTCATGATTACTGCAGGTTCAGTTAGTTTGAGCCTCGTGGCTTTCATTATTACAGTCATTGTTCATGTATATATTAAGAAATGTCATTCGTTTTTTAGTAGGAAGTTTTTAAAGAAATCAATTGGAATGGAACAGTTCAACCTGATAAACGATGAAAGCCAAGAAAATGATGAGGAAACTTATTCACCATCACACATTATTACAAGCAGAGCCACTGATTTTTGACTTTAGTATATGATCATTAAACTGTATTAATGCATATAGCATACGTAGTTTAGACTAGACACATGTAAGAATGTAATTCTTTTGTTTGAATTGTTAATATAATAAATAAAATTAGTAATAATCACTCAAAAATAAAAGTAAACAATCAATTATAAACTGGTTTACTGATTTTGTCATCAGTAGTCTAGTGTTAGAACCACTTAAAAATAATTCTGCTTTAGAATCGTCAATAATATTTATCTTTATGCTAACAGCTCTGCAAGAAACTATCAATAAATTTAAACAGTATTCGCATTATTTTGCCACAAACCCTCTCTAATTGGTTATATAGTAAGCTCTTTATTTATGCAGTTAGATGAAGTTATGTTTGTTTTATTCTTTCTTGGTTTATGTACAAATAATTATGTCAAAGAGAAGCTCTTTTTGTAATAAATATACTTATGAACAAAAAAACAAACTTAGTTATCTTTATAAAGCATATAGACCCTATAGGGCGCTAAGTTCTGCAAGTAATTATTGCATTACGGTATCCACCCACACTCATGATTTGGACGGCAAGATACCGTGTAGCTACATGGGGAAACAAGGAACAAGAGGCCTTCGTGGCTTTCAGAGCTTGTTTGAGTGGCAATAAATGCCAGTAACAGTGAAGAATAGAGCCCAGAATGTCTCCTGAGAAAAAGCTTCATTGCACTTGAAGCCACTTGTCCACAAAGGCTGCTTTTAGCCTCCTATCCATTGGTTTTGCCTGGTTTTGCCGTCTAGCAGGAGAATTTCGAAATTTTTTCATTAAAGAATGCGGATAGGATACGGAAGATTACGAATAGTGTCTCATATACGGCATCTATAATTGCTATAGGGTCTATTGAGATGAGACTAGGGCACACGAAACTTGTTAAGCCCAACATACACTATGCAACATTTGTTGCAAACAAAATGTTGCATAGTGTATGTTGGGCTTAACTTGAAACGAACACTATGACCAAAATAGTAAGTATAAGAATCAAATTGTGTCCAATCTTTTAATTTTTTATACTTCATTGTATATCATAGATCATTTTGTTTCTTTTGATCCCTATTGCTTTCTCTCAAGACAACTTGACCACACTCTTTTATGTTGCTAGTGATAATGAAGATTGTCGATCAATCACAAGTCATGAGTGTCACAATTTTTCTACGTATTTAAATCATTCTTTCCCTTCAAATACTGCACTAATCTTCTTACCAGGAATACATGTGCTACCTGATAACACTATCAACTTTACAGATTTCAGTAGCATAGTATTGAGAGGCTACTTAGGAGCTAGTGAAGATAAGCCAAGGCTTGATAATATTTTTTTGAAGGTACAAAATTCTGATACAATCAAAGTATACAACTTGGAAATTGACATTTTGTTTTTTCTCAACAATAGCAACATTGAAATAGATTATGTCTTCTCAAAACTAATCATTTATCTCAAAGTTTTGCAGCTATCAGATCTACTAAAATTTTAATATATAACACAATCATCTACTCACCCTATATATTTTCAGCCTATTTGATTAATGCTACAGTGCAACTGGAAAATGTAACAATTTATAAGTTTGGCATAATCATCAAAGGTATAGGCAATCATTCAAATTTGAGCAATATAACTGTAAAGTGTGATGGATGTGCTGCACTCAAAGTTATAGGGAGGCACGACACTCACAGTTGTCACGTAAACATTAGAAATGTCACAGTAACAGGTGGATATATTGCATTCAAAAACATATACAGTCACTTGAATGTCTCAAATGTCAAAGCCACTGTTTATCAAAATAATCCATGTAATTATACTGTGTTCTCAGTAAAAGATTGTGGTAGTTACATGAGCATCACTAATGTAGCCATAGATGGTGGGCAAGTTATAATAGCAATTGCTGGAAGTCATTTCACTTTTAGAAATGTTATAGTAATAATCAAGAATAAAGCCCCCATCCTCCCTCAAAAAAAATGTTATCTTCTTGTTATTGATGGTAGTTTAAATAGTCATCATGTTAACGTTACAGGAGTCAGAGCATTAGGTGGTGGAAGGATTGTAATGGCTAAAATTAGCAGTAATTTGAATATTAATGGTATCTATACTGATTCTACATTGTTCGTATGGTTAAATGGCAATAACACAACAATTGATAATTTCTATTTGAATAGTAATCATGCCTATACTGATGCTGCACAGCCTAAACTACTTGTGGGATGGAATGGCAATAATGTGAACATTTATAATTCTTATGTAATTGGTATAGTGGCACTGCCATTGAACAGAAATAATATAACACTCAGGAATATCACAGTAATTAGATCTAACAGGAATATTCCTTATTTGCCAAGTGTCAATGAAACATCACAGAAAGTATTAGCATTATCAGTGGAAGGTTGTGGTAGTCATATTAGTATCAGTAATGTGACGGTTTACAATGGAAATATACTAATTACGGAAAACAGAAATGACATTTTTCTTCAAAACATCACGTTATATGTATTCAATAAAACAATTGCAAAAAAGCTTTGGAAGAAACTAATTGGATTTATGGTTACCAAAAATTATGGTCACATTGTTATAAAAAATGTTAAAATATTCAATAGTGCTATGACAGTGATGGACAATGGCAATGGCATCACTATATCTGATGTATATTTAAAGTCATATCTGCGCTTTCATAGAGTCGCTGTATACAACAACAAGGACAATATTATGGTCTCAGATATTATTGTTGATGGTTATACAGAAATCTACATAACTTTAAATGGCAATCATTTAACTGTCAAAAATAGGTTACATGCCTCTCAGTTTGCCATGGTACAAAATGGTAATAATATTTCCCTCATTAATGTAACAGCTACAAACAGCACAAACTTATTTTTTCAATCAAATGGTAACAATATTACATTAAGCAATGTCACAATCAAAAGAGCTTCTCCTGGATGTGGACTGGTTTTCTTTTATAACAAATATAACAAAGGCTACGACTACTACTCCTATAGCCTCATAACTCTTATCAATGTTACAGTTTCTGAGTGTGGTTGTGGAATATATGCCTATGGTCTGAGCCTTCTAAATTTCACCAACCATCCCAGTAGCTTCATAAATAATACGTCGGTCAATAATGGTGCTGGAATGCAGATAGGTAGAGATATAATTTTGAGTAGTAATGTAGATGTATACTTTATTAATAATACAGCTTATGGTGTTGGAGGGGGCATTTATGTTGATATTAATATTCTGGAAATAGAAAATCTTCTTGAAGATTGCACATTTCAGAACTTCACACCAATATTTGTTAACAACACAGCAATGGTAGCTGGAAATGATGTTTATAATGGAAAAATTGGAAATGCAAAGAAAA
>NW_003546461.1:87366-89327 GCF_000090795.2 Amphimedon queenslandica | reverse complement strand
GACTGTCATTCAATTGCTAACCATGAGTGTCACGTCTTTTCTTTTTATTCTAAAAATTTCTTATTTCCTTCAAACACAGAACTTATCTTCTTACCAGGAGTACATGTATTACCACCTGGAAATCACTCATTCCGTTTCAATCATTTCAATAATTTAGTCATCAGAGGTAATTCAGGAGCTGGTGAAGAGAAAGCAAAGCTTATCAATGTTTCAATGAGGATTTTAAATTCCCGCACAGTTACACTGAGAAATTTGGAAATACACTCTCTGCTATTGGTTGGCAATCATAACATTGAGGTATGTGATATGTTCTTCAATGGTAGTTTGGCAGCTATTAATTCTAAAATTTTAATATGTAACACAAGGTTTTATAAAAGCAACACAACCTTTATCTATTTGAGTAATGCTCCAGTGCAAATGGAAAATGTCATAGCTTCAACAAATTTTACTGGGTTTATACTCATTAATGGTATAGGCAATCATTCAAATTTGAGCAATATAACTGTAAAGTGCAATGGATGTGCTGCACTTACAGTTAATGGGAGGCATGACACTCACAGTTGTCACATAAACATTAGAGATGTCACAGTAACAGGTGGATATATTGCATTCAAAAATGTCTACAGTCATTTGAGTGTTTTCAATGTTAAAGTCACTAGTACTGTTCATCAAAATGAGTACCCTGTGTTGTCAATATTAAACTGTGGCAGTAACATGAGCATCACTAGTGTAGTTGTAGATGCAAGTTATTTTGGCATACTCATTGATGGCATAGGCAATCATTCAAATTTGAGCAATGTAACTGTAAAGTGTGATGGATGTGCTGCACTTATAATTAATGGGAGGCAGGACACTCACAGTAGCTATGTAAACATTAGGGATGTCACTGTAAGTGGAGATATTAATTTTAAAAATGTGTACAGTCATTTGAGTGTTTCTAATGTCAAAGCCATGGCCACTGTTTATCAATATTATTGCACTAACTTGTTAGTATACAACTGTGGTAGTAACATGAGCATCACTGATGTAGTTGTAGATCGTGCACGGGTTTCAATAATATTTGCTGGAAGTCATTCCGCTATTAGAAATGTCATAGTAAAGACACCCCCTACCCGTACCCTCACACTACAATGTTACCGTATTTTTATTCATGGTAGTTCAAATAGTAGTCACATTAAAATTACAAGGATTAGGGCAATGTCAATTATAGTAGCAAAAATTAGTAGTAATTTAGATGTTGATAATATTTATACTGATGGCCTATTTTATGTATCAGAAAATGGCAATAATATTACAGTCAGAAATATCGCAGCAAGAAATACAAATGATGATTTTTATTTACCATCATTTTTTGTAAAAAGTTGTGGTAGTTATATCAGTATCAGTAATGTGACCATTTACAATGGAGTGATGTCAGTTATAAGCAACAGAAAACATATTTCTCTGCAAAACATCACTATATATGGTAACATTTCACTCAATGGAATAGATGCAAAAAAGCTCTTTGGTTATACTGGCAAGGAAGCAAAACTATATTCAGCAGAATTGGAGGTTCTGCAAAATTATGAGTACATATTTGTAAAAAATATTAAAATATTCAATTCTTCAATATTTGTGGGTGGAAATGGGAATGACATCACTGTATCTGATATATATTTGATCTCATACCTGGAATCTGACGGAGTTAAGGTAGGCAGTAATAAAAACAACATTATACTCTCAGATATAATTGTTGATGGTGATGCAAAAATTTACATAGGCAATAATGGCAATAACGTAACTGTAAAAAATAGAATACAGGCTTCTCAATTTGTTATGGCACAAAATGACAACAACATTTCACTCATTAATGTAACAGCTGCAAACAACACTAACTTATATTTTCAATCAAATGGTGACAATATTACATTAAACAATGTCACAATCAAAGGATTCTTTACTGGATGTGGATTAATTTTTTT
>NW_003546461.1:85850-87036 GCF_000090795.2 Amphimedon queenslandica | reverse complement strand
ATACACCACTAACACCATACCTCAAGTTAACAATTACATCATTGCCTTTATTTCTGCTATTGCACTGTATTTATCAAGAGATATCTATCGCTACAATATTCTAAATGCACTGGAATCATTTTATTTTCTTAACCTGGGACTAGTCGCATTTCTTAATATACTATCTAGTAACATGGGATTGGATGAAGAGGTAACACTCATGATTACTGCAGTGTCAGTGAGTTTGTGCCTCATGGCTTTCATTATCACAGTCATTGTTCATGTATATATAAAGAAATGTCATTCATTCTTTAGTAGGAAGTTTTTAAAGAAATCAAATATAACAGAGCAGTTTAAACTGATGCAAATTAAAAGCAAAGAAGATGAAGGAACATATTCACCACCACACATTATTGCAAGGAGAGAGCCGCTAATCTTTGACTCCATTATTGATGACAGTGATTATCACTAAAATACATTATAAATACATTAATTGTGTTATTAGTAAATTACCGGTAGTATACATACATGTAGTTTATATAGTCTTGTTATTTTTAGGGCATGCATGTAAATATGTCATTTTATGATCAACACTTTTAACTATTCATTATACAATAATTTTTTGCACAAAATTATAAAATGTATAGATCTATTATTTTAGGAAGTCAAATAAAGTTAACTTAGTTGCTTATTTTAGGAAGTCAAATAAAGTTTAATTAGTTGCTTTTATAAAAACATGCAACATCCTCACAATTATTGATTTTTGTCTTCAGTTTGCTTTCTCTTTCTAGATTTACTACTACTACCTGAAATAAATATAAAAATTAAATGCATTTCAGCATAGGACTTATATACTTTCTTCATCCCAAAGAGCATTTTTTACAAATCTTTTGGCAGCTCCTTTATCCACTCTTGGTACTTCTAAATTAAATATCATCAAAATTATACTTGAAGAAATTTTAAAGCAAATACTATCTTTTTCTTATAAAAATTTGTATAACCTCTTCAAAATTATTAAGTTTTACCTCCTTTTAGTCTTTCATTGATGATGTTTGCCTGATTCATGTATTTTTGGACTCTTTCCTAAATAAAGGATAACTAGGTGACTGAATACCCTATTAGTACAAGCATATATCCTTTATTCCAAAAATGACTCTAACCCTAATTTCTAAACATAAAAAATTTAAAAAAACAAGATTAAGTAGGA
>NW_003546461.1:72842-85195 GCF_000090795.2 Amphimedon queenslandica | reverse complement strand
CTAACAGCATACCTCAAGTTAACAATTACATCATTGCCTTTATTTCTGCTATTGCACTGTATTTATCAAGAGATATCTATCGCTACAATATTCTAAATGCACTGGAATCATTTATTTTCTTAACCTGGGACTAGTCGCATTTCTTAATATACTATCTAGTAACATGGGATTGGACGAAGAGGTAACACTCAATATCACTGCAGTGTCAGTGAGTTTGTGCCTCATGGCTTTCATTATCACAGTCATTGTTCATGTATATATAAAGAAATGTCATTCATTCTTTAGTAGGAAGTTTTTAAAGAAATCAAATATAACAGAGCAGTTTAAACTGATGCAAATTAAAAGCAAAGAAGATGAAAGAACATATTCACCACCACACATTATTGCAAGGAGAGAGCCGCTAATCTTTGATTCCATTATCGATGACAGTGATTATCACTAAAATACATTATAAATACATTAATTGTGTTATTAGTAAATTACCGGTAGTATACATACATGTAGTTTATATAGTCTTGTCATTTTTAGGGCATGCATGTAAATATGTCATTTTATGATCAACACTTTTAAATATTCATTATACAATAATTTTTTTGCACAAAATTATAAAATGTATAGATCTATTATTTTAGGAAGTCAAATAAAGTTAAATTAGTTGCTTATTTTAAGAAGTCAAATAAAGTTTAATTAGTTGCTTTTATAAAAACATGCAACATCCTCACAATTATTGATTTTTATCTTCAGTTTGCTTTCTCTTTCTAGATTTACTACTACTACCTGAAATAAATATAAAAATTAAATGCATTTCAGCATAGGACTTATATACTTTCTTCATCCCAAAGAGCATTTTTTACAAATCTTTTGGCAGCTCCTTCATCCACTCTTGGTACTTCTAAATTAAATATCATCAAAATTATACTTGAAGAAATTTTAAAGCAAATACTATCTTTTTCTTATAAAAATTTGTATAACCTCTTCAAAATTATTAAGTTTTACCTCCTTTTAGTCTTTCATTGATGATGTTTGCCTGATTCATGTATTTTTGGACTCTTTCCTAAATAAAGGATAACTAGGTGACTGAATACCCTATTAGTACAAGCATATATCCTTTATTCCAAAAATGACTCTAACCCTAATTTCTATTAAATTTTCTGATACATATTGAATTTATGTCCTTATGCTATGTAGAATGTTTAAGCCGATTCCGACTTCAATTTTTCGAGTTACAGCCATTTAAAAAAATATGCAACTTTTTGAAAATACCCAAGGCTATAGCCCATGGTTTTTTCCAAAAATGGCTCCAAAATCACCCCCAATTTTTACTACATTTTTTGATACATATTGATGTCCTTATGCTATGTAGAAAGTTTGAGTCGATTCCGATTTTAATTTTTTGAGTTATGGCCATTTTTTTAAATATGCCATTTTCTGAAAAATACCCAAGGCTATAGCCCATGGTTTTTTCCAAAAAAATGGCTCCAAAATCACCCCAAATTTTTATTACATTTTCTAATACATATTGATGCCCTTAAGGCGGATTTACAATATTACGCTAGTCCTGACGTTACGTTGACGCTGGAATAGAATCTGGTTCTATTCCAGCGGAAAGTATGCATCAAAAGGTCAAATCGCCTACACTTTTGATTAAAAATTGACGGTACGCTGGCCTAATGTCATATTGTAAATCCGCCTTTATGCTATATAAAAAGTTTGAGCAGATTCCGACTTCAATTTTTCAAGTTATGGTCATTTTTTTAAATATGCCAATTTCTGAAAAATACCCAAGGCTATAGCCCAGTTGAAAAGGGAACAGAGCCCTCAAAAAATTTATTATGAAAAAGGATAGAAATAAACATGTAGGTTAAGGAAAGGAATATAAGGAAGAAAACAAAGAACAGGTTAAAGATTGGTTAAGGTAAAGAAAGATACACAAAGTGATAAGGAAAAATAATAATAATAATAATAATAATAATATTGATAATAATAATGACAATGATAATAATAATAATAGAATAAAAATTAAAAAAAATGAATAAATCTAAGAAATACCAATGTGGGCATCAGAGGCCGCTCTGTCAAAATCTGAATAGTCAACTACTTTGCCACGATGCCGGGTACCCCTTATACAGCAAATTGCAGACCAAAGGATAGTGAATGAATATTGGCAGCGAATGAAATTCATAGCCCATGGTTTTTTTTTCCAAAAAATGGCTCCAAAATCACCCCCAATTTTTATTACATTTTCTGATACATATTGATGTCCTTATGCTATGTAAAAAGTTTGAGCCGATTCCGACTTCAATTTTTCGAGTTATGGCCATTTTTAAAAATATTCCATTTCCTGAAAAATACCCAAGGCTATAGCCCAGGTTTTTCCAAAAAATGGCTCCAAAATCACCCCCAATTTTTATTACATTTTCTGATGCATGTTGATGTCTTTATGCTATGTAGAAAGTTTGAGCTGATTCCGACTTCAATTTATCAAGTTATAGCCATTTAAAAAATATGTCAAATTCTGATTTACATGTACACGAGTGAATTCTCCTGGCATCTAGCTACTGCATGAAATCCAAGAGAACAATTAACAATGATAAAATTGATAGGATTAGAATCAATTCATAAATCACTTGATTTTATCATTCTTCCATCCTTTATTTTCAAATATTAATTCCTTTAGCATCTGATCAATTTTGAAATTAGAAAATCACTTTTTACTGATAGTGAGGCTCACTTCAAAAAGTACAACATTATAAAAAAATATTCACTTACTAATTCATGCTTGATGCCATGAGTCTTAGGATTGATTCCTTGGGTAGTTAGATACACTACAAAAAACAAGATCAGAATGAACTTTATAAGATCCATGGTATAAATAGTAAAATGCATAGTAGAGAGAATTGTAACGTGCTAATAGCCTAATACATGCACATACAGACAAATTTGAAATCCTGTGTCATACAACATGATTTTGCCTAAATTACCAAAAGATAAGGAGGCATTAGACTATGCATGCAACACATTTTTCATCTTATATCTACACATACCCCAAAACAAAGAATTGATTGTATAGCACAGAGTCAGCGTCAGCGATGCATTTTCAAGATGTGATAGCTAAAAATAAATGAGGAAAATGCTTTTAATAAACTATACTCATACTTTGTCATGACTTGGCCTTGCCTCTGCCAGAACTGGTTTCAGAAGTTTCTCAAGTTTAGCTAATGACTGGTGACAGTCAGAGCACTGGTCCTCTATCTCTTCAGGGACTTCGTCTTCATCTTCTTCCTCTACTTTTGGTCCCTCTTCCCCCTCCTTCCCAGCCTTTCTAGCCTTCTTAGTTGGAGGGCAAGACGCCATAACATATCACATGGGTGATGGTCTGTCGATCTAGGTGTGTGATGCACGCCCTTTAGGTTAATTTAGCCTTAGGCGTGTCTTGTAGCTTGTGCAATGGCCGGAGAAGAGCAAGACTTTCTTAGCCCTCAGGCCTTCTTGCTAGAAGTCGAGAAGATACACCCTCAGATCCTTTCAATATTGACTACCTTGCAACTGAAGGTTCTCTCCGATGACCCTAAGTAGGCTAGACTTTTAATAATCTAAATCTTACTTTGTTTTTTTGTAGCTCACCACTTGAAGGCAAAGATTTAAATGAAAATTTCATAGACCTTTGTGATGCTTACCATACCGCTAGGCTCTCTCGTCAGTCGGCAAGGTCGAACCTCAAGAGCAAAGTACTGCAGCCACACACTGAAGGAAAGCAGGTAGATCTATGTAGATATCTATTATAATAATATATTTAACTATTTTAGCTGTTCATAAATTTTTTGAGACTCTGAATTATTGTAGTTGTATTATTTTTGCATCTAGTTGGATCACGAAAACTACAAAACCGTCCTGAAGGCGTGTGATGCAGTAGTCGAGCGTTTTAAAAAGATAATAGACAAGAGATTAGCAGCCACTGAGAAGACTAATGGAGAGGTTGGGCTGCCTCGTGTCATTCGACTATCACGTCGTCTGAAACTAAATGAGAAAGAAACTAGCATCCTTACATATGTACTAGTTGCTCAAGTAAGAACTTTACACCATCTATTTACAAGAGTAGGGTTGATACAACACTTTGACATGTCTACTCTAAAATCATGCAAGCTAATCAGTTAATCATTATTATTATTGGTTTTCATTTTCCTTTTGTGTATTTATACTCACCTACTCTAGTGTCACTAGTGAGTATTTGCCTAGTTTTACTTTCTGTCTTCCGTCATATTGTTTTGTGTACATAGTTTAGGACTGATATTATTTGTTTTTTTGTTATAGGCTAGTAAGGGAGATCATCATGTATTACGTGGACCATTTGGTGCTAGCATGGCACATTTCAATACATCAGTACTTAATCTCTGTCGTAACTGTGACATGATGCTATCAGAGATGCTTGCATTCCTTGACTCAGAGAGACCTCACATGCAGCAAGGTCTCTTCCCCGATGTCCAGCAGTCCTACATCCTTCAGTGCAATCTCGGTCTTGATGAGGTCTCGCTGAGGGCACTAATAGGAGCTCCTCTCAAGTCCAGTGACATGTTGAAACTGGAGCAGACCTGTTTGTCTGAGGTGATTCTCGAAGAAGAGGGGAACGAGGGTCTCCGCAGTCAGTTTGATACTCTTCAGTCTGTTGGTTTAGGACCAGGTGGCAGTGGCTTAGAAAAGGTAGGCTGTGCTCTCTCTGTTTCTTTTTATATCTCAAAAGTTCAAACAGATTCTCATTGCAAGTTTTTGAGTTATGAACATTTTAAAAGCATCCAAATTTTGGCATAGACACTTCATAGTTTTTCAAAAGAGGCCATCTATTTTAAATATATACTTTCAATGTTTATTTATGTGAATTTTCATTTTGGGCATTTGACAAAACATACCAATTTTTTGAAAAAAGCATGGAGTATTACTACGCTGGGAAATTTAATCATAGGACCAAACAGAAGATGAGGCAATGGAAAAGGAAGAGAAAGAAGAGGAAGAAGAGGAAGAGCAAGTAATGGATTTGGATGAACTGTTGAGGACTGAACGAAAACGTGAGAAGGAGGAACTTAAAGATATTCCCGAGCCACCAGAAGTGACTGAGCCAGAAACAGACTCTGACAAACTCTCTCCTTACAAGAATGACTTGGAATATTTGGACGATCATTTTCAAGTAAGTGAAGAGATGTATTGTTTTCAGCAAAGATGGATTTCTTGTATTTTTTTTCAGTTGATTTATCAAAAGTTAAAAGTAAATTCAATGGAAAAAAGAATGGAAATGGAGGTAAGATAGTTATTTTGGTATAGTACATGTATATTGACTCAGGGCTCCTGATTGCATATACTGGTAATAATGATAACCATTCCTGTTACATTGTTTTGTTATACAGGCACAACTAGATGATGAGCTCCGTGATGCAAGATCCATGAGACAGAAAGTACACAAATCACTTACATGCAGTTGCATATTGTTTTTTTTAACTCTAGAGAGAGGCTGAGAGCAAAGCTAAATTCCTTGAAAAGAAATGTGAAAAACGTTTACAAGTAAGAGGAATATTATTATTATTATTATTATTGTTACATGACTTAATATTAATTTTTAATAGCTAACAAAGCAGTCAGGTGGTACAGTGCCACGTCTTGAGAGGATGGCAACTCTGAGGGGGATAGCTCCTTTTGAAAAGAATGTACTACTGACTCTCATTGGATATGTCATACAACCTAATAAGGTAGTACTAGAGCATTAACAGCTATTATGAGTGTAAAGAGATTGATAAGATTTGACCTCTATTATGATAATAAGAAAAATTATCTCTGGCATTGCATTGATTCACTTCATAATGCAATAATCTGATTCTTGTTTCAAGCTATAAGTTATTTTTCTCTCTCTACCTTCTCCTATTTTTTATTAGATAATGCCTTATGAAGGAATGTTTTCTGGTCAGAGTGTGTTTACTGTTGGTGAGCTCCTTCGTCTCTTCTGCCCCTCTCTTCAAGAACAAATCAAGCACAGGGTCTACTTTTATAAGATGGCCACACTAGTGAGGGAGGGGATGATCATAGTCCATAACTCTGGGCTTAATGGCGACCCAACATCAGCCAAGGTGAGCAGGAGCAAGTATTGAATAGTATGAAACAGGGCTTGTACATGACTACATGTATGTGCAAAATTTGTTATTTAATTTTATCTTAAAATTATTCCTCATTAGGTTGAGATTGATCGCCGTATGTTAGACTTTTGTGTTGGATTAGACACTGAGTTCTCTGAGATTGTTGAAGGATCTCATTTGTACTATCCAAAGACACTTTTTGATCAGGTATGGCTACCACATGGCCCTGTACTGTGTAGTACATGGACTTTGGCCTAGTTTTAAGCAACTTCAAAAATTCGTAAAAAATTCAATTTTGATCGGAATGAGTTCAAACTTTTTATGCAACATAAAAACATGTATATGTATCAGGAAAAATTATAAAAATGAAGAAATCTCACCTAGCCATTTTTGGCAAAATTTGACCGAAATCCCTGTACTATAGTACAGGGTCTTTGGCCTGATTTTGGAGCAACTTTAAAAATTCATAAAAAATCCATTTTTGATCAAAATGAGCTCAAACTTTCTACACAACATAAGAACATGTATATGTATCAGGAAAAATTATAAAAATGGAAAAATCTCACCTAGCCATTTTTGGCAAAATTTGGTATGAGAAAAAGGTTTTACCATAGTACATATTGTATTGTGATATTTTGATTTTGTTTCTGCATAGGTTGTGCTAAGTAAAGAGCAGAAGTCATTAATTCTTAATACTGTCAGTAATTTTGAGGCATACAAGAGGTGTCGGAAGAAGCTGGGTATGGATGACGCCATTACTTATGGAGCTGGCATGGTAATACTGTTTCATGGAGCACCAGGTACTGGCAAGACAATGATGGCTAATGCTCTCGCCAATAAACTGGGAAAGAAGGTAAAGTGTATGTAATGATCATGAAAACCTTTTGTATTAGGCACCTATTGTAATAAAGTGAATTATATAGTTTAGCATTAATTTATTTTTAATTTAAATAATCAGAATTATATATTTATCATGTGTTTTATTGCAGGTTTTACTGATCAATTTCCCTTCTCTTGGCAGTATGGCTGCCGGAGAAAACTTCAAGTTTATCTTCCGAGAGGCTAAGATCAATGATGCCATATTATTCTTTGATGAGTGTGAAGCAATATTTGAGACAAGAGAGAAAGGCAGTCACGATGTTAATATGCTCCTAACAGAAATTGAGAGGTGAATATTACTACTACTTCCTGTGCTTGTAAAACTTTCTAACACTTTGTTTACACCTTGAGGTGTAAGCAGGAATGTTAACACCTTTAGGTGTTAACAAGGCTCAAAAAATACTTTACAAATTTATTGACCTATTGACTTAATTATTAATACAATATTTCAAATGATTGTAATATTTTTTATCAGGCATGACGGGCTAATTATAATGGCCACTAATCGTCCTTATGATCTTGATGAGGCAATGCACAGGCGCATAATGATAGCAATAGAGTTCAGACAACCCGACCATCTACTGCGTAAAGCAATTTGGGAGTCACACATACCCAGTACAATGAAGCTAGCCGATGATGTTGACCTTGTAAGTACATTTAATGATGATGCAAATGAGATATTTGTGTATTTGTGTTTTAGGGTGAGTTGTCCCTGCGGTTTGAGTTAACTGGTGGTTTCATTAAGAATGCTATACTTTCTGCCCTCTCTATTGCTGTATCTCGTGATGGGGAGTCTCCTGTTATCAGTCAGAAGGATCTGCTACAAGGAGCCAACTTGCAACTTAGAGGGAGACTCAGAATGAAGGACTTTCATCGTCGAGTGGTTCCTAATAAAGGACTTGATAAAGTTATTGTATCGGAGCAGCTTATGAAGAACCTGAAAGAGATCGTTCAGTTTGAAAAAGCAAGGTACCAACTATGAATGCTTTGTCAAATGCTCATAATTCAAAAAAATGGTTATCAAACTTTCTACTCATAAAAATATTAATGAAAATTGTTATCAAGGACTTGTGCGTATCTCACAGAATCCCTTATTGCTTATCTGTTTTTTAACAATTGATGGTTTCCACGACTACATTTATGATTATAATCAACAAAAAATGTTTGATGAATTTTACTATTGCTACAGGTCAGTGCTGTTTGGTCAGTGGGGCTTTGGAAAGACAGAAGAGCAAGGTCTAACTGTCCTCTTCCATGGAGCTCCTGGAACTGGTAAATCACTTGCTGCTGAAGCCGTAGGCTATGAAGTTGGGAAGCCTCTTAAAGTACCAGTCATTCAAATGAAACTAATATTACACAGTACACTTGTAGGTTGTTAATTGCGGTGAGCTCCTCAGTAAATGGGTGGGAGAGAGCACTAAGAATATTGATGCAATATTTGAAGAAGCTCGCTCAACTGATGCCATACTTGTCTTTGATGAGTGTGAAGGATTGTTTGGACAGAGAACAGACATGAGGTATAATTTGATATAATTTATTGTAAATTATGTACACTTGGTGCAAGTCAAATAAAATTTGGCATAGCAATAAAATTTTTAATTATAAAAGTGTCTTTACTTTGTAGTACTTCAACTGATCGTTATGCTAATGTTGATGTTGGTGTTCTATTGTACCACATTGAGAGGTTTCCTGGTATTATTATACTAACAACTAACCTCATGGACAATATGGACAAGGCTTTCTTCAGGCGACTCAAATTTGTGCTCCATTTTGACTGTCCATCGGTTAAGCTGAGGCTACAGCTATGGAAAGTAAGAAAAGAATTCTAGTATTATTATTGTGTTATTTTAACAACACTTTAGTTACTGATTCCTGAGGAAACCCCAATGGAAGAGGGGATTGACTTTAATAAGTTGGCTGGCTTTGATATGAGTGGAGGGCAAATAAAGAGTGCTATATTCAGAGCAGCTGCACGTGCAGCACTGAGGTAATAATGATTAATGTATTGTGATAATCCAAGTCATAAACTAAGTTACTCATTATAAAATGTACTAAATCCTGTTGTGAGGCATGTAGGTCTAATCAGAGACTGAGTCTAATTATTTTATTACTATACAATGATGAATGAATTATTGTTATTATTATTGTTATAGGAGCTCTAAAGATCGTTTGCTAAGGATGAGTGATCTTGAGGAATCTGCCGAGGAAGAAGTTGGTAAAACTTCAACTCGTACTAGTTTCAGGCGACAGGACTCAGCCGCCGAGTCAATGTATAACTAATCTAGATGTTACAGTTTTATTTTGAGCATGATATTATTTAGTAGAGTTTTAATGAATCAATTTTAAAACATTTAAAATTTTAAAGCAAGGTCACCATAAAGCATTTATTATACCAAGAAATAAATCAAGGCGTGGTTCTTTCTAGCTACTCCCACTACCCATTGTTGTAAATGGCTAGCTTACAAGCTTCACAAGATTGTTGCTCTCGAGTGAGAAAGATCATCAGAGATATACTGGAGAGACAGAATCACACTTTATCAGAAATAGTTGGTGTTAACTCGTTGCCGACATTTACTCGTCTGATGAGAAGCAAAAGACTAATCACAGTCGATGTCACCAGGATAGATCAAAGCGGTCAGTTTGAGGCCATCATGCACGACTACAGAGCTGTTATTCCTTTAAAACAAGACATGGAAAGCTTAGAAAGTCATTGCAAAATGTTGCTGGAGATATTAGAAGAACTAGAGGGTCCTGCAATTGAAGCTGCCAAGGTCTTATGTTGTGAACTAAGAAAGGAAGTAAAAGAAGCTACTGGGATTGCCTTTTTATCCGACAACAGTGAACTGCATCCTTCCATACCACCACAGGGTAAACGCTCAAACTCTGAAAGTGCTATTCCACAAGAAGATATTAATCATTTACATGAAAAAATCGAACGCTCTCGTTCGGATGATCATCTTGATCACAGGAAGAAACAACCCATTTCAAAACTAACGTCAGTGACAGAAGAGTCTCCTGGTGCTTCAAGTTCAAATACCGGTACACACTCTTCAGATATTAAAGGATCTAATTTGATTCGTCCATCGTCTTTGACAACTTGTGAAAAGGAAGTAACTGCTGAAACAGCTGTTGCTGATTCTGGAGTCATTTCCTTTCCTGCTTCGTCACCTGGTCAGCCACCATCTTCACAGCAATATGATGCTATTTCTAGCCCTGAAGCTCCCAATGATTACACTATACATGAGCCTGTTAATAATACAGAAAATGCAACTTCTAATTTACATGTAATGGTTCCTGGTACAGTTAGCAGTAATGGAGAGGCTACTAATACTAATGCACCATCAGATAGAGGTGATGAGCCTAATCACAAGCAGCCCACTCAAAGCACGGAAGAAGATCAATCACATGTAATTGTGCTAACAAACAGTAAATCTGTAAACCCAACTTGTCAGATACAGCTAGAAAAGACAGAGCCAGATTCAACTGAGAGCAGTTATAGCCATGCCGAGGAAATTCGTGACAAAAATCGCCAAATAAAGAAACTCGAAAATGATTGCAGACAGATTGAGGAAGAGCTGGAGCTTATTAAAAATGAGAAAGCAACTCTAGTTAAAAGTAAAGATGATCATATACTAAGAATTAGGAAAGAACTCGAAGCGGCAAAAAGGGCATATGAATCGGACATTAAGAAAACAGTTGAACGAATGAAGGCCAAGAGTGATCAAAAAATTAAGGAAATCGAAGAAAAATTAGAAGAAAAGAATGAAAAATTCCAAGAAGCTAAAGCTAAACTGCAAGAAGCTAAGAAAGAGTTGATGGAAACTAAAGAGGAAAAAGAAAAGGAGCTACAAGAAGTTAAAAATGAATTTAAAGAGTACAAAGAAGAAAAGCGTAGCGAACTATCTGCAGCTAAGAGTGAGCATAAGAAAGAGAAAGAAGAGCTCAAATGTGAATTACAAGAGAAGAAGGAAGAAATGAAAGAAATAAAAAAAGAGAAGAGTGATGAAATAAAAGAAATAAAGAAAGAGAAGAAGGAAGAATTAGAAGAACTAAACACAGAACTTAGTGAAACTAAAAAACAGTTGCAAGAAGCCAAACAAGAAATAAAAAGGCTCAAAAAGAAAGAGAAAGAACTAGAGGAGAAAGAGAAAGAACTAGAAGAGAAAAAGAAAGAACTAGAGGAGAAAGATGAAGAACTTGAAAAAATAAAGAAAGAACTAAAGAATGCAAAACATCAATTGGAAGAATCACAAAAAGGTAAAGAAGATAGTTGACTAAGAAATTTATGCGGTGCATGAATTATGCCAGTTTTGTAAGTATTTGTAATTTTTTGCTTTTTATTTATTTGTAGCTCTAACAAAAGTTTTTAATTCATTTTTATTGCTAATATTTTATGTGATTGTGAATGCCTCATTTACTTACAAATTAAAAGCAATTAGGATAGAAATGTAGATCGGGATCGAATTTGCTGCAGCTACCTTATATGGTAATATGGTGGGAAATTGAAGCCATAATAAAGCGCACACGAGTGAATATTGGTTAATTACCGAATCACATTATAGTAGATGTAATTCAAGTGATTTAATTTTTTCTGAATTTATTTTTTAAAATGCCTAAAATAACAAACAGCCAAAAAAATTAATCTCTACACTAACTAGATTTATCTAAAACACTAACTAAAATATAACTACTTGTCAGTTGTCACTCTTGCTAAAATGTATTGTAAGACTCCATTGATCCTGGGATCAATCGTGCAGGGAGTTCATCACACTCATCAACTGATTCCGATTTATTCTGCACAAAATACTTCTTGCAGTACAACCCAATATAGCCTAGTAGGTAAACCAGTGGTAGTGACATCAACACAAACTGCAATACTGTGGTAGCCATGATAGTGCTGTCATACCACTCCCTCACTAGTGCTAACTGCAGCATGTTGATCAGAAGGAGATCAATAAGTAGAAATGAAGTGATGTGATTGAATGATTTTTGTTGAAAGGGTGCACATAAGCAGTGTAGGAGTAAAATGAGAAACAGAAGTGTTTCTTTCATTGTAATGTTCCAAAATGTACCCTCTGGAAAATATATTGGAGTGAGAACAATTAATATGCGATAGAGGAAAAAGAGACCAGCAAAACATCTGTAGTTGTCCTTAAAGCACCCCTGGAATGAATCTAAGAATGGCTTCAGTTTCATCCTTAACTTGTGGAGAGTATAAGTAACAGCATTCCTTCTAATGTTTAATGCACCATTGATTCTTACTAGGAAAGGCTCTGATAGTAGAATAATAGGAGGAGGCAGGATGATAAATGCCAGACATATCACAGCTGGTATGACATATTTAAGATGATCATCAGA
>NW_003546461.1:69469-72155 GCF_000090795.2 Amphimedon queenslandica | reverse complement strand
ATAGCTAGGGGAGTGAAGGTAAGTGGTATAGCCATTGATACAACTACCACACAATACACCATTCCTATGAGAGGCACACACTTGATCATTTAAGAGACTGTAGTCCAATGGAAGAATATGCTCTTCATATCTTTTACTAGTATGGTAATCACAAAGACTTACCACACAATCTGCTGTTGTGAATTTTTCTTTTAAGTATCCAGCCCAAGTTCCAGTGGAAATTACTGCACTTCTATTCTCCAAGCAATGAGGTATGCCATAATAATAGAGATCACTAATACTGTGAGAACAATGACAAGTATCAGCTTGGAATATATATCCTGGAGGACATTGAAATAGTGTAACATTAATGTATAATGCAGCACTGTACTCAGTTGTCTGTAGGAGGAGAGTACCATTGTCACCTATTTGACCATTAAATATTATAACATAATCACGACCAATTGAATGGGTTAAATTCATCTTTATTGGAGTATTGTGAAGCCATGTTGCACTCAATGGAAATAATTGTAAGTTTATAACGCTCTGATTCAACTCATCCAGTTGCATTACATCTATAGTGTATGGTAGTCCAGGAAAAGGAAATAAATGTGTTTTATTTAATAGCAGTCTAGCAGGAGCAGTAGAAACTGATTGAGATACAGAAGAAGAGAAATTAAATTTTCCCATTTTACCGTCAACAAATAATGCTGTAGTATTGCTCTTATACAACTGAACGCATGGCTGAAGAGTGGAAGCAAAGATATCATGACCAATTCCACTAGTAGCACTATTATTGCTAAAGTGAAGTTGCAGTGCAGTGACATCATTTTGTAAAAAGCATGTTCCTTCATATTGCATTATGTTCAATGATTGAATGAAGATTGCCCCACCAATGACAGCAGTGTTGCCAGAAAAATGCAATGTACCATTGAAATATAGATCCATTGCTGTATTATCTATAAAAATAGCCCCTCCATGATCACCAGTGTTATTAACGAAGGTAATACTTGTTTTAGCAGAGCCATTATTTGGATCAGATTTGCCAGTAATATGTAAACGACTATTCAAGAAATATATTGGAGTTCCAGTATTGTTGTAAAAATTCAGTCTGTGAGTCAAAATCACTTCAACGTCAATAGCAAAAATTGTTGCTTTGAATAGTTTACCTTTATATTGTGGATGAGGGCCTTGCAAATCGATACCTGCTGTGTTGTTTATGAATTGATTATCAATTTGAAATTCTACTGAAGTATAAATTGATTGGTACAATTTTTGGCTGCTACCATTGATATCCACAGCTGAAGTCACTTTACCTTTGTTGCCAATAAATTTACAGAAATGAAATCTGATTTTATTTGATCGTGATGTTAAAGAACTAACATCATAAATATCTGAGTGTGGAATTTGAAGAGCAACTCCCCCACCAAACTGTGCTATATTACCAATAATATTACATGCTTGGAAGTTAATAGAGTATCTGTGAACCTTTAAGTAAACATGGTAATCATTTCTATGCACTGTGACAGCAATAGCTCCTCCTCTAGTGCCTGCTATATTATTAATGAAGCTAGAGCCCGTTACAGTAATATTGGTAACAAAAAGATCCTGAAAGGTCACAAATAATGCTCCACCAACAGATGCAGCAGAATTTTTGACAAATTTGCAAACATAGATATTTATGGCAACCTCCCATACTTGAATAATGCGTAAACCTCCTCCAGTAAATCTTACCTGATCTACTGTTTCTTTTTCAAGATAGCTATTGTTCGAGAAAGTACATCCACTCATAGAAACATTGCCACTACCACCAGTATTGTTGTATAGCACCAGTCCAGTTCCATTGCTGTTGGCAAATTTCAATAGTGACAAGAAGATGCCACTGCAATTATAAAAGAGTACAGCCTGTAGTCCATAATATTGATCCTGTTGATAAACTAATCCACAGTATTTAATAGCAAAATTATTGAGATTAACATTGATGCAGTTATTGAAAACTATTCCGGACCCATTTTGGTTGCTCTCATTCCCACTACATTTAATGTTACTTCTTTGTCCATTGATAGTCAATCCATTGAATCCAGTAAACGAAACACTTCCTTTTATAGCAAGAGTAGAGCTGTTGATCTCTATTGTGAGGTTACTAGTGATGGTACTGTGGGATACATATATCAGTGACTGACATGAGTGTTGTCCTTGAAGGCAGTCAATAGAATCATTTCCTTTATCTCCATCAATACTGATGTATAGAGAAGACACACTTTGAACAACAAGACAAACCAAGAAAAGACTTCCAGTCATCTTGTCAATTCAACTGATCGTAAACATAGATCTAGCTATATTTATTCCAGCTTTCTGTTGGTGACATTTACACAAAACAATGAAGCTGCTTAGCGTTTCACACAAGATCGCTTTCACTCATAGTGAAGACACGTTCATCATAAACATGTTGTTTACATTTATGGTTAAATCATGCAACTACTTAAGTATGAAAAGTAAAGAGTTATTTGCCTTGACTTGCTGCTTGCTCTGCATGTGGTAGTCTTTATCTATAATTAGCAATGTATTTTATTTCTCTGCAATGTTCAAAATATTATTTCTAATAAAAAACAATAAGGATAGTCTCTAAACTAAATCTACAAAGTAGCTAACTAAAGTACTTTCAGAAAATAAGATTATTAATATCACTCTATAGTTAAAACGTATT